>NW_015113624.1:98507-109860 GCF_001443285.1 Poecilia latipinna | reverse complement strand
GGGCCACATGTGGCCCGAGGGTCTTGAGTTTGACACATGTGGTCTAGAGAATGTTGCCCCAAATGTCTTTCATTCAGTTTAACATTTTCAGTCAAATGCAATATTGCAAACCTAACTTATGATGCCCACAGAGTCTCAAAAATTACCCAGGGGTCTTTTATTTGTAATTTCTCCAAGTGTTACAGTGCCTGATCTTGGGATGTATTTGCTAGAAACATCCAGTACTGTAAAGACTAGCGGATTGTTTTCTGCCTGTGAATGAGTTTCCTTAAGATGAAATGTCTTGTGGAAGCACTGCACATTGTTTGGACCCGGCCTTGTAGTCTTGATGGGCATCATCACTTGTTTCTCTAAGATCACTGATGATGTTTTTCCTTCCTGAGATAGTGTCAACACACACTTGTATAGTCTGACACTACTGCTTTGTTCATAGTGATGAATAATTAACCAAGTTCAGTGTCTGGTTGCCACTTTCCCTGTTAAACACCAAGGATGCAGGTTTCCCATGACAGGCTCGACAGCCACAGAAGCTTAATTTATTTATTTTTTCTTGACAGAATAACTGTAGAGTTTTGTTTTTCCACCTCCCATAACATTTAGGCCAGAAACATTTGGTCTTATCTGATTGGGGCACCTGCTTCCACAAGTCTGCTGTACTTCTCAAATTGGTTGTAGTTAACTTTAAGTGAGATGAGATTGCCTCTTTAACCCTTTACAATATATATTTACTGTCACCTTGAAAATGCTTACACGTAAACCAATGGATCCATGTGGACGTCGGTGTCCTCGTGGCAGTTAAAGGGTTAAAAAGGTCCACACAGATAGGTAGCATTTATGTAATTTATTACCCTCTTATTATAATAGTTTTTATTCCACAGCCCAACACAGCAAACATGTAACTTTTATTTACACCCCAACATGCCGTTCAGAACTGACTAATAATCCATAACAATAATCTGTTATGGTTACAGAAAGATTTTGATCAGAGAAAAACATACAGCTAATTGTTTATACTCTTGACAACAGAGTCTACACATCCTCCCATAGGGAAAACTCAGGAATTACTCTCATATCTAAGGTTTAATGCCCAGGAGTCTCTTTGAAACACACTCAAAACTGATTTTTTTCTTTTCTTTTCTTTTTTTACAATGTGATTAATTTCTTTACTTGTTTTTAATGGGTTCTCTCTCTCTTTGACAACACAGCCAAATCACTGATATCAAGTAAAGCAAGAAACAAGCAAGGAAATCGTAATGATACGCCACAACTGTGAACACAACCATCAAGGAGGCATACAGCAATGTCTTGGAGACCTTGTCGCAAGAAAATAAGTCTTTCTGCCTCCACTCAGTTCGGTGTACGATCTCCTGTGTATTGGCTCTGGCCTCAGCAGCTGTTTTCACGTCCTCATTAGTCTCCAGAGGGTTGCTGTGCTGCTGTTCTTCGTCCAGAGCTTCACTGATGGACGGCATGGATGTTGACGGCACTTTGCCTCGGCTTATGGAGGGCCTCTTGCGTGCTGTGAACCCCGCCTCTCTGATTTTGTCCGTGTGGACCTGCGGTGCCCTCAGGCAGTGCACGTACAACCGCAGCTCTTCGTCTGAGTCCAACTCTGCCGAAGCGCTGTCTGAATCGCACATACCGCACTTGGAAGAAAGGTGCTTGGTGTCCGTGTTTGATTGGTCATCCTTCTTGCTTTGAACCTCCTCCTCATCGGACCGAAGGGTGTCCGTCTGGATGGACGCAAATTGTCTCTCATTTGAACAGTTCTTCACTGCTCTGCTCACTAGAGTAGATAAATTGTCTTCAACCTTGTTTTGTGTAATGTCTGACCCTAATTTAAAAGACCCTGGTTCATCCTCGTTGTTTTGCATTGTAATGTCTGAGTCTGCATCTGTAACTACAAGCTCTTCTGCTTCACTAACTGGGATTATAATATCCTTCTTCAGGTCTGTTTCCATCTTTCCCTCTTCGAGCCTTGCTTTTTCCATACTCATCCATTGTCTCTCTGCCTCATTCTGCTGCTCTGCTACTTCTTGCTCTTCTGTTTTGTCTACTTCCGTACTTTCTGTTCCATCTGTCTTTATGGCCTTAGCCTGCTTGAATTCCTTTCCGAAGCCTGCCTCACTTTCTAACATCACAGCAATGTGTACCTTGACCTCTGTCGTTTCCTCTACTTTCCCCTCTGTTTCATTGGTCTCTGTCTTTAAATGTAGCAGCTCCCTTTCTTCTTCATTTGATAAAACACAGTTTTCCTCCTCTTCAACCATCTTTTCCCAGTTTTTCTCCTCTACAATGTTTATTAACAGGAAATCCTCATCTTGTTTTAAGAAAGAGGAGTCCATTTCACATTGCCCAGTCTCTTCCACAACATTTTGATGATTGTGTCTTCCAGACATATCGGCATGGCATTCATTGTTACTTCTATCGTCATTTATGATGGATTGAGTGACTTCACACATTTCCTTGATCTCACCAGTGCTGCTTTCATTACCTTCAGCTTTTGTTTCTTTTGCATCTTCTTGAGTTTCCGAAGATGCAGCTAGAGATGTAAGATTTGTTCTCTCTGGTTCACAAAGATAGACAAGACTATTCAGGCAACCTTTGCTGTCTGTCAGGTTGGTATTCAATTCATCGAATATCTGTAGAAGTTTATCTTTCACCAAAGCAGTTTTCCTACTTTCATTTTCCTTGCTGACCTCTGCGCTCTCACAATTCTTCTCTTGAACACCGTTGACCAGAAGGTCGACCCCTTCGTCTATGTGCTCTAGCATAAACCAAAAATCTTTGAGATCCTCTTCACTTTCATCCTTTGCGAGTATTTCCTCTACCTTTGCTGAACTGAGGGAAGAATTTTGCTCTGTTGACTGACACTGTGGTGCTGAATAGGCCAACATTTCCTCTTGTGCTTCTGTCTGGGAGTGGACACTCTCAAACGGCACATTGTCTTCCACAGGACATTGTTGACACAAAGACTGGTTAGATTTCTTTTCCATCTCAGTTGGATTCTCCACAATGTCCAAATGCTTTGGGATCTCATTTGAGGGCTTTTTTTCTTCAGAGGTTGGACCGACCAGTTTGACAGACAAGCTTTCGTCACTTGATCCCTGACAGCTGGTCAGATCTCCCTGCACTTTGCCCATGTTACTTCTGGTGCTAACTGGAACAATGCCACAGGTCTGTGTGGGTTCAGAGGGAAGGCTGAAGACTCCAGTATTTACAGGGTTTTCAGCTGAGACCCTCTGAAATGCCTGGTGGTACAGTGGAGCAACCACTGTGCCGAATGTGAAACTGTCGCTCTGGCTAATAATGGTTTCGCTCCCAGCTGTTGCTGAGTTGTTAGTGCGCGCTAAACTCACGTCTCCATCCTGATTTGTGGTGACAAACTTGCTGATATTTTGCTGTTCTTCAAGTGCGGGCTCACCGTCTGAATCTAGGGGGTTGTTTGAGACATCTGGAGCACTCTTGCCTTGCGCTAATACAGCCAGGTCAGATTTCTCTTGCTTGGTGGATGTCTGGTCATGTGCTTCTTCAAGGGCCTCAAAAACAAACTGAGGACATTCTGACTCAACTTGTCCCTCATTAAACGGCTGCGAACCGACAACACTGTCTCCTGGGGTTTCTTCGCGAGTTACTTGCTTTGTTTCTGGGGGGGTTTCGTCTTTGCCAGCGTCATTCGCTCCTCCATCTCTCTTTGTGTAGTAGTCCCTCAGCCTGGTCATCCGAGCTGCTTGTCTTTGCCTTCTTCTGCTGCTGTTCTGTTTGTTCTCCATCTGTCCGTCAACAGGGAGGATAGATTCATTTTAGCGCCAGCTCACACATACTTACAGTAACTTGTACATCTGGCGTGAACATTTCTACATTTGTCACATTGTAACCATGAATTTCAGTATATTTCATATGGAATTTGTTCGATACATCAGTACAAAGTAAAGCATAATTGTTAAGTTGAAAGAAGATTTTGCAGATACAATCTGAAAAGTGTATTTTGCTTTCCTAGTTAACCTACTGTATTCGGCTCCCTTTAAATAAAATCCATTGTAACCAAATATCTTTAAAACATTGTTAAATTAGTTAACGCTATAAGACTTAAGTTTCAAATGTTCACCTGGATATTTTTGCTTATTTAAATTGTACGCAGTTCTTTAAATGTCCTATGAGTTAATATATATTTGCCCATCTATCCTCAACAACTGGAACTTTCAATATCTAGCCAGTTATTTTTGCAGTTTACCATATATTAAAATAGTGACCCTGAGATTAATTTCCCTCCCTGCTACATCGGGGTTGAAATTACCGTAATAACCTGAGATTGGCTGGAAAGCGCAACGTCTCCCCTTTTAGAAACTGTTGGAATTTTTTCAGACAGCGCTACGTGTGGCGATATTACGGTACTGTACATTTGGCTGGATCGTCGCCAAAACATAACATTTTGTCCTCCAACCATGTGTGGCAGAAAATCATCTCCTTTAACACACCCACAGAGAAGATCATGAAGTTGGGAGCATCACATTTTGCTGATGCTTTTTGTCTGTCAGTACAGGAAAGACTACTCGGCGTGGTGGTTATCACATAAGTTCAAGTTTTGATTTCAACAGGCAAAAGGTTGGCATTGTTTCTAAGCAGTCAGCTTACAGTAAAAAATAAAATAAAATCAAGAAGAGTTGGCATTTATTGTTACATGTTGTAGTGAAATGTTTGAGCTAAGTGACAAGTTATTAGCTGTGAGAAAATGAGAAACGGATGAAGTGCAAACAGCAGGTACAAAGTGTCCCGATGTGCGTTATGTTACGCCCGTGGCACTCAAGATGGTGTCACGTGACATTCCCACAGAAAGAGCAACCGGGGTCAGGTTAAGTTCTCTGTTCCTCATGTGCTCCCTTTCCTTCCTAAAAATACCTCAGAGGTTTAAAGATGTATTTGCTTTTAGACTGTGAAAAATTCCAAATATATATAAAAGAAAATGTGACACTGACCAGAAGTTTCTGTCCCTCGCGGGTCGAAGTTGTTGATTGTCCTTCAGAGGTTTTCATAGTTCCCACCTCCGGTCCCCGGACAGACTCATCTGGAGAACAGAGACATTTTGTTCAAACATTTTGGTCCCACATTGAGGACTTTGTCCTTATTTCACTCTCAGCAAAGTAAAAAAAAAAACAAAAAAAAAAAACAAAAACAAGAAACAATCACCTGTTGACATATTTTCCTGAGATGAAGCTGGCTGTGATGAAATGTTTTCCACAGTGGAGACACTCTGACTGCGAATCAATCAAATTTAAACCAGGTCACACTCAGTTTGGGTCTTTCCTTCTGCTTCATGTTCTTTTGTATTGAAAATATCACCAATCAACACAATGGGAAGACACGAGGAGACTTTATGTAATGTTATCATTGTCTATTCATTTTATGGGGAGGGTATTTTTATTATTTGTGTCAAACCTGGGGGAAATATTGAGCCGAAACCATTCCTAACCAAGGAATTCTACATTGTGGAGATTGATGACTCTTTTTCAAACCAGTCACACTAACAAAAATACTCACTAAAACAACACCAGTTTGGATTAAAATGGCTTGGTTACTCATCCTCAACTTCTAAAAGTGAAAAAAAAATTACCAAGAGTGTGCAGTTAGAGGGATTAAATAAGGTTAATTACATTCAGAGTTGAACTTGTGCTGCTCTTAGTGAAAACCTAACCAACGAACCAAGCATATCCCTTACCTGACGGTCTTCAGGCAGCTTTTCTTGTTCGCATTTTCCCTCTGTGGTTTCTCTGTCCCCCCTTTCATGCCGCGCTGGCAGGACAGCACGTAGTTTCTGTTGTTATTGTTAGCCCAGAATGTCCCCACGGGAGTTTCATACCGCAGACAAAAGTCGACCCTGACTCCCTGATTCCCGAAAGGTGGCCCCAAGGTAAGCTTAAACGAGAAGCTGTCCATCACTCCATCGCTGGAGCCGGGGACATACTCTGCCAGAAGGTCAAAGTGGGTGGCCCACCTGTCCAAAGAGGTTCTTACATAGACAGACTTGTTGTAGGAGATGTTGAGAACGCGGACCACTCCTTTTAGTATCGTGGTCCCTGGAAGTAACCCGATTGCTTCCAGTTCTACTTTCTGACTCAACACTTTGGCAAGCACCTCTTCGGAAGGCAGTGGAAGGGAGAAAGTTAAAGGCGAGAGGTGGTATTCCACTGAATCTTTACCCTCGACAACTACGGAGTTGCTTCCCTGTAGTTTGGGTAGGTCCCACGTGTCAAACTCCTTCACTTGCACCAGGCTGAGGCCTTTGGCATCGGCGAACGACACCCTCCGGGAGCTGCAGTAAGGAGGTTCTGGATCTGAGTCCTCGTCCGAGAACGAGCTCCTTCTGGATGGGATGGGAGAGGATTTAGGTCTGAAACCGACAACTAAATCACCCTCATCTTCGTCTGGGTCCAAACCGGCGAGGCCCGGGATTGCGAGGTAGTTACAGGCCTCGGAAGGTCTTAGCCGCCCTGCAAACTCCATGAAGCTCCACAGTGAGTGTCAGCAGGAAACTGCAATGTTGCTCCTTCTGCCAGCTGACATTCGACATGCTCTGACTTAACAGACAGAGTCCAGTTACAGATGACATTGTTGCTAGGGCCAACACTATTAATAGGTCAGAAGGGACATAAAATATGTACAGTAGTCTTAAGCCCAAAAGTTGGATCTGATGTCTGCTTCTTTCTTTCATCCTAAGGGAATTAACAAATATAAACTACTTTTAGTCATTTTTTTTATAAAACATCACCAGTGACTAAAGTTTGAGGGATTTTTTTTTCTTATGTAACCACTGTAATTGCTCCCAGTTGAGTTAAACGATAGCGCGGGAATTACCACATCAGCTATTTCAGTGTTGTTGTTGCCCCAGTGGGACACAAGACGTTTAGGGCTATGGAAACAATAATTTCAGACGGTATACTCCTTAAAAAAGCTTATTTTTTTCTCTCTCTAATTTTAATCCAGTCAATATTACTCTTAGCCTCTCCACTTTCACAGAGAGGACAGAGTTTCTGACATCGTGTCAGCAGCTTGACGGTGAAATTCTGACATAGAGAGGCAGAGATTCTCACCGTTCAATATAGCTGTCATGTAAATAGGACACAGTGGTAGTTACGGTAACAATGTATCTCCCTCTGAGCATGTGCATGTCATTTAATCAGTCACCACACAGTACTCTACAACCCCAGTCATTGAACAAGATACTGCAGTCTGCTTGCATAAAGTGCAGTTACATCATGCGCAAGGTGCAGTGTAGTTTTAAAGGGGGATTGTATTTACTTTATTATCCATACATTTTCTCTGGTCCCATGTGAAAAAATATTTGCTCCCTAAACCTAATAAGTGGTTGTGCCACGCTTGGTGGGTTTGAGATAAAAGTCAAGAAGTTACTTTGCATCACTATGGAGGCATTCTGGACCACTCTTGTTTGCAGACGTGTTCATTCATTCAGCCCAAGCATCAACAACCTGTTTCTGGTGATGCAATGCCATCTCAGTTTGGATTGAAGTCCAAACGTCATCTCTGTCAGGAAGTCCCAGTGGCAAGTTCAGGATCATTGTTCATCTTGAATGACCCAAGTGTGCTTGAACTGAGAGTCACAAACTTTTGGGTGTGTACATTCATTTTGATAATATTAATGTAGTATAAATTATTGTGGAGTAATGGATCATAACGTAAAGTAACATAACGTAAAGTAACAACGTAAAGCAAAGTAACATAAAGTAACGTAACATGAAGTAATAACGTGAAGTAGCATGAAGTAACGTGAAGTAACGTGAAGTAATGTAACATAACAAAGTAAGGTAACGTAAAGTAAGGCAACGTGAAGTTACGTATTGTAAACTAACGTAACATAAAGTGGCGTAACGTAAAGTGGCGTAACGTAAAGTGGCGTAACGTAAAGTGGCGTAACGTAAAGTGGCGTAACTTAACATTAAGTAACAAAATGCAAAGTAACAAAGTAAAGTAACATAAGGTAGCGAAGTAATAATGTAACGTGACCTAACAGAATGTAATGGAAAAAAGCATGGAGTAAAGTAACTTAATCTAAAATAATGTAAAGTAATCCAGTGTAATGTAACATGGTGTATAGTAAAGTAAAGCAACTTAAGATAACATAGTGCAAAGTAAAGCATTGTAAAATAATGTTAAGTAGTGTAAGGTTAAGTAATGTAAAGTATGGCAATAAAAGGTAAAGTAACATATAATAGAGTAAAGGTAACTTTCCTGAAGTTCCTTGTTTTTATTCGCTCAAATTTAAAGGGAGGTCCAGATGCGGGAAATGGCACGCTAAAACCAAAAGTTATTTAAAAGTTTAGATCTGTGAGAACAAAAAAGACATAAAATGAATAATTAAATCCCTCCGTTTATATTTGCTGGTGCCACTGCAGACAGACCCCAAGTTATTAAAGGTATAAAGATATACTGTCTTCCATTTATCCACAATCTAAAACTAAACTATGGAGGCATGTTTGGTGCAAAACTATTTGTGCCTTGTAAATGTGAACTTGAACCCTTATTTAGTCTTCGTAGATGTACTTGATGTGCCGGTTCAAACGAGAGCAGTCACAGTTGTAAAAAGGCCTTTGATAACACTTTGACAGCTGTGTTTTTATGGAGCTCTTCTTTTGTTTTTATTTCTTTCCTTCTTTCTTTCTTTCTTTCTTTCTTACTTTCTTTCTTTCTTTCTTTCTTTCTTTCTTTCTTTCTTTGCATAGTTTCCAAAAAATGCAGCTGAACAAAGTAATAAACAGCCCTACTGGTCCGCACTAAAAGGCTGATCATTCCCAGAAAAATCGGGAGGGAGGACACACACACGTTATTATTTGCAAACAAGTTTTATTAGTGCAGGTCAAACAGCTGCAATGAGTAAAAATCATAACAATGTAAACAGGCTGTTTCAATTCGATTTCCTTGCATTGGCTTGGATCGAATGTCGGGGGATGCTGAGCCGAGGAGGCAGAATCCTTTTTCTCATCTGGTTGCACGTCTCCTGTCCTCGCTGCTGCCGCGATGCAGTGACTCCTCCCCACCTCAGGTAGACTCCCCAACTCCACCAGATGTCTCCTTCCCTCAGTCCAAACCTGCATCGCTTGGAGTCACCGTCTCTGTCTGGCTCAAACAGTAACGGTACGTAGCTTTTGTTTAATGTTTAATACTTTAAAAAAAGAAGAAAAAGAAAGTTCAGAAGTTTTGTTCAGCGTTTAGTTTAAACTGTGGGATTTAAATGAGTAAGTTGTTACTGGAAATGACAAGCAGTTTGCCTCAGCTCTTATGCATGTGGAAGAAAGAGAAACAGAAACATCTGTAGGAGTTCATCACCTTCATGCATGAAAGATGTGAATCGATTCCTGACACTGTGTGGACTTATTGGCAAAAAGGTCAAACTGATACCATTCATTAAATGCCATATAAATGGTTATTTGGGTCAAAATGTTTCTAAATGTATTAAACAGGTCAATATTTGTTTTTTTGCTAATCCACGCTCTCTTTCCGGGCTATAAATTGCGCTTTAAGCTTTAAATAAAGTCTGAAGCTTAAAGAGCCAGAGGCGATTTCTTCAACACCTTCTTGAAAAGTGACACTGCAGGTTCCTAAAATAAACATCTCGTCTTGTTCTCGGAACAAAGAAGAAGTGATTCCACCGGGACTCTGAGTCTGAATCTTACAGCCTATTATTTACTGTTGATGGGGGAGCATTTATTCTTTGATTTTTGCTTTTTTAAGGACTTGTGCTGAGATGCCCGAGTCTCCTCTGAGTCCCTCGGCAGCCCGTCAAACTCCAGCCAGCAGCCTGCTCAGCCATGCGGACGCCGGAACGGGGGAGAAAGCGGCTAATGGGGACTCCTGCAGTGGAGTGAGGGTGCAAAGCTGCCAGAGCCTCCTCCACAAACAGGTATCCTCACAGAGTCTGTTTTCAGTCAAATCCTCCTCTTGATGGGTCGGAAACGGCGACGTGAAGAGACAGGATGCAGGCTGGAGTTCTGCTGACAGACCAAAATTAGAACTAGATCAACTTTGTAGATCGATCCAAAATGTCGATAACATCGATACCAAGTATAAATATCAGCATTCAGTCGACACTAGCGTGGGAAGATCAGTACTTTTGTCTCAGATTCCCTCTTGAGATATTATTTTATTTTTGTAAAGTAGTTTCTCAACTTTGTTTTAATTTTTTTTGTTTTAATTTGCTCTCAGATTTTTTTTGCACACTGTTCAATTACGAAAAAATGCACAATTTTTTTTTTTTTTCTATTGTTTCTGTTTTTAATGCTAACATGTAATTAAAGTATTTTGCAGACACCTGTACATTTTGTACAAATTCTGTAAAAAGAAAAAAAAAGAACTCAAAGCAAAAAAAACCCCGTAAAGGTCAGAAGTTTGGTAATGTAGTAAAAACATAAATAATAAAAAGTATTGATATCTGCGATACTTGGTATCAAATCGATACCAAAATGTTAAATATCACACATCTCTAGCGTGAAAGGCCAAAAATCAACTGATGCGAGCTAAAAGCAAACTAAACAGTTTTACGGTTCTCCGTCATATTTTTGTTCCTGTAGACAAACAGCCTGCTCTACAGCCTTTCTCATGTATGTACATATTTTTTTTAAATCACCTTTTTTTTTAAATTGTAGCTTTCAAAACTTTTACTGTATGAGAAGAATTAGCTATATCAGCACTTTTTTTGTCAGCCTGAGGACTAGAAAAGAGTAATGTAGAGTCATTACGTTACAATATACTCGGCTTAACTTCACCTGCTTACAGAAGAAACCCCAAAATTAGGAAAATTATAGTAGAAATGAAGTGAAAAGAAGAAAAATAAAAAGGATGTGATTTTATAAATGACAGCAAAAGTAAAAAAAGTGTTTGGAGCTGACACAAAATATAACCGTAGTAACATTTTACAGTGTAACTTTCAGAAAGAGGAAAAAACAGATTTACAGGATGTGAGTAAAAAACAAAGCTGCTTTTTTAAACTGACGAAGCACCAAGTAGATCCAGAGTTCGATCTACTCGTGTCAATGTAGTCGGCTTCGGTTTAATTTGTGTTCATTTCATGTAATTTTGTTTCCTGTTGCAAAAGTGAAATAACTGGGACGTCGTTCAGTAGGATGAAAATAAATTTGGCTTCTTTAAACTGCATCTTCGTTTTTGACCAGTTGAGAGCAAAACTGACGTTTTCAACTCTTGGTGTGACCAAATCGCACAATCCGACCCTCAATGGTCTTAATCTATTTAAACATCTGATCTTAAATGAAAAGCTGAACTGTACGCCGAGTGGCCCATTTTGCTGAAATTGTCTAGAATGTTTTTTTTTTTTTTTTTTTTTTTT
>NW_015113624.1:89341-94403 GCF_001443285.1 Poecilia latipinna | reverse complement strand
AGTTATCTGGATATATCTTTCTGATATATCCAGATAAATATGTCATGCTATGCACAAGAATATTTTGTGTTGGCATCGCAAATTAGTTAATATTTGGCCTAAACATGCTGATAAATGGTAAGATAAAAATATACAGGCAAACTAAATAAGTTAAGAAACATATAACATCATTTCTTCTCCTTTTCAAACAGAAACAGTAATAAACAAATCATTTTGTTCTTGGTTATGTGTTGTTCTCTGTCCCACTTATTGCTCGCTCACTTGTTTTTTAAAACCTGTTTGAAATAAATAAATACAAAAATCTTCTTCTTTTAATGCTTATTTAGACACAGTGAAGGTGATTTCCTTTCATTTTTCATCCAGAAGCGTCCCCTGATTTTCATAAATACTGGGACAAAATGACATTTCGGGTCTGTCGATGCAGAAAGCATGTCGCAGAAGGAAAGAAGCAAAAGACGACGCTGTCAGCGGAAATCGATTTTTAGCCTCTGAACCTTTTAGCTCGTAAAAATCGTCTTGTCATTTGGTCAGTCTCTGGTCTTTAGGCAGGTGGTGGGTTTCTATGTCTGAATTAGCAGAAATAATAAATAATTTGTTCCTGTTTTAGCAACACCTGAAGGAATTTTACCAGCAGCAGCTTCAACAGCAGACCAGCAAGAAAGTCAAAGAGGTAAAAGCTGCTTAATCATAAAAATATTACACATACCAAGACCTGCATGTGTGACTGGTTAATATGCAGCGCTGGAAAAAACAAAGAGCCCACTGAAAACCGAAAACCTCCTGGTTCTTCCACCATGTACTGATTTCTGAACTCTTTCTTAGTTAAAATTTCAGGATTGTTGTTTCTAAATGAAGATGAATTTGTTTTCTTTGCATTATTTGCATCCTTTTCCTTATTTTGACCATTTCTCATTTTCTGCAAATAAATACAAAATTCTTGCATGGAATTTCAGAGACATGTTGTCAGTAGTTCATAGAATAAAAGAAAAATGTTCATTTTACTCAAACATTTACCTATGAAGAGTAAAATCTGAGAAACTGATCTCTTCATTTTTTCCCCAGAGCTGTTTATACCAGTAAACATATATACCAGACTTCTGGGAAATCTTCTATTATGACAAACCTGTTAATATTAATGTTTCTGAGTGGCAGAGAATCTGTAGAGAGAGTAAAGATTATATTTCAAGAGATGCTTCTCATTCCCTATCAGAAACATCTGGGTCTGCCAGGTGTTTGAACAATTAAGGTAGAAAAGAAAGTAAGATTAAACAAAGTTATGATTTTTTCACTTTTAACATGTTTTTAAAAATGTTATTGTATAGCTCATTTCAGCAACGAGGCATTTCAAAGTGCCTTTACATCATAAAAATACAGAAATACAAAGTCATTATTATTGCTATTAATTTATCTGTTAAATTTGCTTATTGTGTTTTTATTTTGTCTGTTATTTTGTTAAAGTATCTTCATAATTATAATTATTGGTTTATTTTGGGATCATTTTTTGACAAATCAATACACAGACATTAAATAAAGTAATAAATCTTTTTATTATTACTCAGATATTTAGTTAAATTTACATTAAGTGCAGAAATCCTGTATTGTTTTAATTTATCATGTTGGAAGCATATATATTGATTTTTTTAGTCCCATCAGTCAGAAGGGGTAAAACAGCTGCAGACAATGTGATTGGTCAGCAGGTCGACCAATCAGAAGCCAGCCTTGGTTTTAATGTTTTACATTTTAATGATTGAGCTCCAAATGTACTTATCATTTATCTTTGTGGTTGATGTATAAAGTTCTGAAATAATCATAGATTTTTATTGATTTCATTTTAATTCAGCGATCACATGTGATATTATTGATATATTTATTGATCTGTGGCCCTTTTAGTTTATTTTTTATCTTTGTAACTAAACATCCAGCAGTCCTGAATGCTCTGATTTCTCGCTCTGAAGCGTTTAAGCAAACTTTCCTCCCTGACGTGAAATATGTTTGCTCAGCAGCTGATGTTCCAGCAGAAACCGGCCGCCTCTCCTCCCGGCCTCTCCTCAGGTTCAGGTCAGGAACACACAGCTCTTTGCTGGTTTTTCTCTCTTTCGGAACGTTTCCTTTCACTTTTTCCCCTTTTACTGATCAGGACAAAAACCATTTGTGCCGACTTAACAGGCTATTTCGGTCCCGCGGAGATGCAGAAGTTGTGGAAGGAACTCAGATCGGCTCTTTCTGACGACGGGGTGGCGATGAGCGGGAACCAGAAAACATCCGCTCGAGTCGAGCCGACCGGGGATCGGCTGTCTGAGTCTCCTCCCGGAGCGGAGCGGTGAGGTCCTTTATTCCCAGTTCGGCCTTTTTGTAAGCATCAAAGACGCGTCGTCTGCAGACGTCCTCTGTGTCTGAGGCAACGTTTGCTTTTGAGGATTCGGTTCCCAGTGGGCTGCTTTGTTTTGCTGTTGTCTTGCTTTTTTTATTCCTCCACCTGAGGTGGTTCAGCAAAGAAAGGAACAAAAAAGAAAAAGAAAGTTGACATGACTGGAGAACATGTCCCTGAATCAAAAGTGAAATAGCTTTCCGTTTATTTGTCGGTCTTACCCGCCACCTCTTCCTGTCACTTCATGCCACCCAAAAAAAAGGAAATCTAAAGTCTTCTGTCAGGAGTTTCTGTCAGGAGTTTCTGTCAGGAGTTTCTGTCAGGAGTTTCTGCTGTGATTTTTATTTTTTTGTTTTTAAGTGATGTGTCGGTTTTTCTTTTTCCTCCCTCTCATCCAGTAGTGGTGCAGACAGGGACCCGGCTCTCGTGCGCGCCCTCTTCGGTCCCGGAGTGTGCAACTGGCCCGGCTGTGAGTCCGTCTGTGAAAACATCGCCCAGTTTGTCCAGTGAGTTTTTCCCCCCCCTGTAGCTCCAAACGTCTGACATCTTCACCTTTTGTAGCAAACTTAGCACTTTCTGAAAAAAATAAAAGTAAAAAAATCTACTGTGATGCTAAATATATCGAACAGATTCTTTACAAAAATGCAGACAAGTAGAAAAGAAAGATAAAAAGTGTAAAATAGTGGCTAAGACAAACAAATGTCAAGAACAACACACGATGTGTTTAATTTTAATATGTTGAAATGAACTAATGCGTCACTCAAATCGACACAAATATTGTTATTTTGACACGATATCGATATAAAATGTGTTTTCATACATTAGCTTGAATAAAAATGGACATTTCCATACGTGGCTATAAGAGATAACCTTTATTAAAATTAAGTTGCGCACATGTTGCAACAATAAAGCTGCAATGTGAAGCAGTGAAATATAAAATTCAAATTAAAATCACCAATTTTAATTTGAATCAACTTTTTTTTTTTTCTTCCAAGGTCAAACTAACAAAAAACACATTTTTAAAAGTTATTCAACCCCACAGTTTTCAATAATCCATGCTGCCTGTGCAATTATTATATTTTTAACATTCTGTGAACAAGAACTAAAAACAAATATATAAGATTCATAAATGATCTAATGTAGAAGAATCCCTGTCTTGCCATGTTCAACATTCATCTGTCAAATGGCAACATGCAAAACAAATAGAGAAACAAAATGTGTGTTTTTTTTCCAGGAAAAACACATTTTGTTTTTCTATTTATACCATCAATTATACATTTAAAAATCCAATTTCTTCTACTGAATACACTGATCGTATAACACCTTGTCATTCTGAAGGTGTGTGATCTTTAAATAAAATGTGAAATGGTAAAAATCAAACCCTTTTATTATAGATGAAACTTACAGTCGTTAATAACAATCATAATTTTTTAATTAAGAACAGACAGAACATCTGGTAACAAAGGTTTAAATAACAACTCAATATGAGTCCAATGGATAAAATACTGTAATCCTTTAGCTAAACTTTCAACAGACGTCCGAATGTTGGTCCAATCACCTGTTGAATTTATTCCTTCGGCTGAGTTATGGCTGCTTTTCTGACATAACGCCCACATTGTCATACGTAAAGAAGAGTGTTGTGGAAACCTGTTTCTCAGAAAAGTTATTGAATGTTTCTGTTTTTTCCAGACACATGAGCAGCGAACACACTCTGGACGACAGGAGCACGGCTCAGTGCCGCGTCCAGATGCAGGTGGTCCAGCAGCTGGAGCTGCAGGTGAGCCGGAGCCACGTTAGATTTGACATGAGTGAATCCTATGAAAAAGACAAATATCTACTCTTCAGGTTGAGGTACTGACGCATTGTGAAAAAAAAAAAAAAATAGCAGACTGTCCGGCCATTATGATCCTGTTTGTGTTTCTTTACATCCAAAACTTTGTTTCACACTTTTTGCCTCATTTAGGTCTTTTTTTTCTTCTTTTTTTCCCCCATGAAAAACAACTTTAAGTGTCAAATGGTGAGCAAGAATGTATCTGTTCCAATAAGCAAACGCACAAAAACAACCGTAATCTGACTCATCGTCTTGTTGTTTTTCTTAGCTTTGGATCTGCATCGGTCAGCCAACGGCGACTTTCAGCAGATGTTAAGACGCAGCAGGAAATTGTTTTGTTTTGGAAAATGTGTTCCGGATGAAAGGCTTCCATTCTAATTAGCCGAATTCAGTGTTTGTTGGTTTTGTTTTTTTTTTTTTTTTTTTTACAACATGACACCGTCTCGTCTCGTTCAACAGCTCTGCAAAGAACAGGAGCGTCTGCATGTGATGATGGCTCACCTGCGCCTGCCTTCCCCGCGCGCTCAGTCGGCAAAGTCTGACGCAGCCGCTGACCGCTGCAGCCCACAGGTACGCCGCAAAACGCATGAGCCGCAATTAGTTGTGTCTGCCGTCTTCAAATGAAATTTAGCGAGTTTCAGATTTTGACCCTAAATGTGCGAGTTTGTGAAAGATAAACCGAACCTTTTATTCAGTTTGTCAAACCTGCAAGAGTTTGACAAAACTCTTCAGTTTTTTCCTTCTTTCAGTTTCAGGAACTGAATGAAGGAAAAGACAGGAGTGGGAACTGTTTCCCAGAATGCTTAGTGGCAGTGTTGTGGTACTCGAAGTTGGTCTTGGTCTTAAGACCGGTCTTAAGACCA
>NW_015113624.1:79577-84176 GCF_001443285.1 Poecilia latipinna | reverse complement strand
ATTATCAGATCAGAAACTTTGTTCATGCGATTTGAAAGAAGAATTTAATTTATTCTAAAATAAAATAAGTAGTTATTTTGATATTGTGAGTAAAAATAATAGAGAAATGTGGCTCTTTAGCTAGACAAAGGCAGTTTTTTTCTTGCATTTTGTGAAATAATTATCTGGTTTGAAGTCCAGCATTAAGTTAAAACTCACAATTCAAGATTAATCAACTTTATATTAAAAAAACAAAGTTTAGACAACTTGCCTCTTGTTGTCAAGTCAACTTCGTGAACTTTAATTTCTGAATTAAAACCGAAATTATTCTTTTTGATGATTTTAATTGGACTTTAAGGCAGCAGGCGGGCCTTTGTTTTCAAGTTAAGCCACCTCCAGATGTTTTACAGTTTGGGGTGATCTGTAAAGGTTAAAGCAGTAAAATCATTTTAAGACAACCGTTGTGAATGTATGGCATGAGAAGATAAAACGTCACATTCTCCTGCAGATGTGGAGAGTGTCAGGCTGTAGTTGAGTTTGTTTTTGTAATTTGTTTACAAAAAACAAACAAAAAAAGTCACGATAAATCTCCCTTTATAGATAGATAGTTATAAACACTTTATAAATCATTAATAACTGCTTATTATGCATTAAGTAAGCGTGAGAAGGAAACTACATGCTAAAAAAAATTAGGTTTACAAATGTTTATTGTGCTTACAAGATTGTCTGAAATGTTTACTATAACAAGTTAGTTTAAAATATATACAGGAACAAATTTAAATTTATAAAGTGTTTAGAGATGAACTTATAACATATTTTATCTGTAAGTGGAGCCTTAGATGAGACAAAGCTGGAAATCCTTTAGTCTTGTGTGCATTCTTCCTGTTTTTGTCTCTCTCTCTCGTAGTTTAGTCTCCCAGCTGTCGGCTCCAGATGGGCTGACAGTCTGATTCCAGATGGCGGACATGCTCCAATAACGCGGAAACTAATCATTTGTTAATCTCGCAAACACTGAACCCTAATCACAACACTCACCAAACAATTTCACCCTGTAATTAACAATAATTGGCTTCATTCTCATCGCGGCGTTAGCCGAAGCGGGTCGGAGGAGGCGAATCCAATCGCTCCGTCACGCTCGCTCAGAAAACCTCTCACTTTTTTTTTTTTTTTTTTTTGTTTTTGTTTTTCCTGTCTGTCTTTTCAGCTCCGTCCAACGCCGCTGGCCGGCAAAGCGTCTCTCTCTCTGAGACACCAGAGACCTCTGAGCGCCGCCGGCTCCCCGCCGCAGGGCCACGAGGAAGACGAAGAGCTCCCGTTCAGACGCGCCGTGGCAGGACACCGACATCACCCTCTGGTGTTCTCTCTGTCTTCAGGTAAACAGTGGACACGGTTTTCACTCGACGCGTCAGGAATGCAGCTGATTTCAAATCTTTCATTAGCTTTTTTTATTCCCCCCTCCTGCAGAGAATGAATATGAACTTTACCAGAACACTGACATCAGACCACCCTTTACCTACGCAGCTCTGATCCGACAGGTACGAGCAGAGAGATTGTTTGACTTTTCACATCTTTATTATTTTAATTCTGGTTTATTTGAACAGCACCTTTCAGAAACAAGGCAGTTCACAGTGCCTTAAAACCATAAAACCTTCAAATGGTCAAAAACGGTAAACATTACATTTTGTCAAATGCCATCATCAAGCACATCAGATATGTTAATCAGTGTTCCAGTTACTATTAATCAATGGCAGATCTAAACAGGTGGGTTTTTAGCCTTGGTTCAAAGGAACTCGGTGTTTCGGCTGTTTTGCAGTTTTCTGGAAGTTTGCTCCAGATTTGTGGTGTGTAGAAGCTGAAAGCTGCTTCTTCATGTTTGGTTCTGGTTCTGGGGATGCAGAGCAGAACCAGTGTAGGGACTTTAGAACTGGGTGATGTGCTCCATCTTCCTGGTTTTAGTCAGAACACGAGCAGCAGCGTTCTGGATTAGCTGCAGCTGACAGATTGATTTTTTTTTTTAGACAGACCTGTGAGGAAACCGCTGCAATAATCGATGAGACTCGACATCCAAGCCATCTTAATGGGAAGGTAGTCTTTTATTCCGAGAACTTTTCTTCAGGTGACAGAAGGCCGTATTTGGAACTGTCTTTATGTGACACTGAATGTTCAGGCCTGATTTAGAGCCTGATCGTCAGTTTCCAGCTGTAATAGGGGACGAAGCATGGAACTACGTACTAATATGAGACTCAAACTGAACTTTTTCTGACGTTTTCTACCACTATGTGTGGCAAAACTCTAGCCTGACCGTTGCCTTCTTACGCATTTCCGCTCAATTCTCATCTCCTTTCAAGGTTTTCTCCCATTGCCTTGGATTGTCTTTCAACCAGGTCAATCAGGAAACAGAGGGAGAAGTTGTGAACAATGATGTTGATTTCCTGCGTTGTTTTAGTATCATAGTCAGCTTGTAGTTTTATCGATGGGAGCAGAGGAAGTGAGCGAAGCTGTTCAGTCCGCGTTAGACACGTTTCCAAATATGGAATTACAGCCATTTTGTTTTACTTGGCTCTTCTCCCTTTGCAGCGGAGAACGGTTGTTGGCAATTTCCGGTAAGCTTCATAGCGTCAAACTGGCGCATTACATGCGTCACAGCCGAAAGTTAGCGACCGGGTAAAATTTAGAACAACGGAGTCCATGACTCCAGGAAGCAATCGTTTCTCAGCAGCCGAGGGTCTGCTGAGAAAGTCCACCTGGTGCTGAAAAGTGAGAAAAGCTGCCAGCGATGGCAAAACTCAGGAAACTGGAGCACAACTTCACCTGGGAACAGGATAAGAACCGAAAACAAACAACCAGAACTGCAATTGGATCAACATTTTCCATCTGTTAAAAATGTCCTTGTTAAAGTGTGACTCAGCTAGTGACATTTTGCAGAGATTGTGCAACCGATTTTTGTCAAAACAGAAGGAGACATAATCCAAAACACACGTCACTCTAATCGAAGCAAGCGGCGCTTCGACCACATCTTAACTCAGGAGGGCTGAATGCAAACGGACACGGTGCTTTTCAGACGCATATTTTCCCCAAAATGTGAAACCAGACATCATTATTCTTCCACTTTACAATTATGCACTACTTTGTTTTGATCTACTGCTTAAAGAAAATGCATTTAAAGTGGTATGAAACCATCTGCAGGGCAGAGTCATGCTGATTCGTTTATGCAAAATGCGTGCGAAAACAAATGTTGAGTGGAAAACAAAAAAGGTATTAAGAGATTTCATGACACTCTTCATTTTAATGTCACTTTGTGACGCACTAAATGCTTATTCCTGCCCTTCCCCCATTTGCAGGCCATCACAGAAGCCTCAGACATGCAGCTGACACTCAACGAGATCTACAACTGGTTCACCAGGACGTTCGCATATTTCAGGCGGAACGCCGCCACCTGGAAGGTGAGCAGAATAACTGACCGGGCGGTTTGCGGCGCGTGCGTCTCGGCCGACCCGCTTCAGCAGAACCGTCTCCGTTACTCTGAACCAGAACGCGGTCCGCCACAACCTGAGCCTGCACAAGTGCTTCGTGCGCGTGGAGAACGTGAAAGGCGCCGTGTGGACGGTGGATGAGGAGGAATACCAGAGGAGGAGGTCTCAGAAGATCGCAGGGTACAGTAACTCCCAACTACCGACCACATGGACCCGAGTATGAGGTCCAATGAGATGATGTTTGATTATTACTGTTCTTTCATAGCAAGAAGACACAGTAATTATGAAAGAACAGCACTTCTACGCTTTCATAATTACTATGAAAGAGTAGATTTACTGTTCTTTCACAGAGCAGCAGAATTACTTTAGTAGAAGTAATTACAGAATCACTTTCACTACAGCAATCCTGGAGTGAAAGGGATAAGTAGTGAAATATTGCTTTCATTAAATATCGCTTAGTGAAACCGATTTTTAGTGGAATATCGCTTTCCCAGTGATATTTGCTAAATATCACTTTATTGGCTGAATATTTTCTAAATATTGCTCAGTGAAAGCAAAATTTAATCAAATATCACTAACGCGATATTTAGCAAAATATCACCTTTCACCAAATATCGCTTGGTGAAATCGATATTTCAGTATCGCTTTCACTAAGTGATAGTGAAATATCGCTTACTGAGTAATATATTTGTTAGTATCAAATTTAGCAAAATAAGGAGTGCTAAATCTCATCAAATACATACAGACAATAAATTCAGAATTGATGCACTGCCTTTCTTATTTGATGAAAACACTATGATTGCAAAACTGTTTTATTTGTCTTCTTTTTACATTAATTCATGGAATACTCACAAAGTTTTGCACACATTTGTAATGGAAACGCAGCTATTGTCTGCTTCACTCTGTAACAGCATCAACGCCACAGAGGGTTGTTGTCGGCGTAAACTGGTAGCGTTTAGGTGTGCGTTCACAGATCAGAAAACGTACCCAGTAACTCAGTTTATTTTATTCAACATATTTTTTATTCAACAATATTAACTAGAGATGTGCCGATCAGGTTTTTTCCTGCCGATTCCGATCACATAATTATTATTTTTTTTTAATCATAAACACTACTGGTTACATTATGTGGAAAAGGGAACCATGA
>NW_015113624.1:0-75543 GCF_001443285.1 Poecilia latipinna | reverse complement strand
CAACAAGAGACCGTGATCAGCAATCACCAATCATTTGGAAATCGGCCGATTATGATCGGTGGCCGATCGATCGGTACACCTCTAATATTAACATATTGCAAACATTACATACATCAACACATAGATGGGAAAAGATAAAGCTATGAGACGAAGACAGTAATCGGCTGTTTGCCAGTCAGTCTGTCTGGAGAAAAATCAGCCTATTACAGTCAACAGGTGTTTTTCTCTCTATTATTCTGTCCTGTGCTGAGCCTTTAACTTCTTATATATTATATATTTTTAACGCCTGTTGATGCCTATTCAACACATACCAAGGATCATATTGGAAGCACTCTGCCGCCATCTAGTGGTCATAGTTATGTGCTAGTTGGGCATAAGAAGCTAATGTCAATAAATACATTTAAATGTGCTTTTTGTACTATGTTTAAAGTAAAATCTCAACTTGAATTGGAATCTCTTTAAAGACAAAACCAATTTGATTATTCTTTTGTTTTTACATGTGTGCACTAATTACCTTACAATAAATAACATCCAGCTCCTTGCTGTTGTACTCTGTTTCCATTAGGAGTCCATCGCTGATGAAAAATGTCTGCTCCAGTCTGTCTTTGGGCACCGCTCTGCACTCCACCTTCCAGGTGAGACGTTGACGTTTCTGGAAAGCTTTTTTTTTTTTTTAAATTAGCAGCTCTCTGAAGACGGGGAGCTTGAACTTCTCAGTTTGAATTTTCAAATATTTTTTCAGGCTGCTCTGGCAGAGGCCTCGCTGCCGGGCCTCAAGAGGGAGCGTTCGAGCCGAAACCTTCGAGGAATCGACAAAGCGGCTGTCGGCAGCAGCAGAAAACAAAACCTCTCTCCTCCAGTCCAGCAGTGAGTCGTTCTTAATAAGAAGCTTCATGTAAACCGAAAACAACCACTAACCAAAATAACCAACACGGTTTTGCTTCTTTTTTTCTTGTTTCACTGAGGCAACTTTACTTCGAGAAAGTCAACGACGACGAGGGTCAGCTGCCGACACTCAATCCAGTCAGTCTGCAGCCTCTGATCCACGGAAACAGCGAGGAGCTTTTGTTTGACCTCGAGTGACCTTCTACCTTTACGACCTTTAACGCCAGTTCAAGCTCTCATTTAGCATCCTAAGATGTTTGGAGTAGCATGGTACTACTGCAACTTTACTGAGGTGTTTGATTTGAAGAGCATTTGAAATGAAATGCAGACACTTTGCTAAAGTGTCTGTGACCTTTGATCTTCTCCACTGTTTGCAGCCACAATGGGATTTCTTGCAAAATTCAAAATTACAAACGATTAATCAAATGAATCGTGATGAATCAATTATTGGAATAATTGTCAACTAATTTAGTAACTGATTAATCATTAACTGGAGTGTACAGACTCAGAAAAAGGGTAATTTACTGAAAACAACATATTCAGAGCAGTAATTAAGACAAAACTGGTAAAATAAATAAATAAATAAATAAAAATAAAAAATTGCATTTAGATGCAAAGAAAAAAAAGTCTTTGTCCTCAAGTTAGTTTTAGCTTCACCTACTTCTAATTCTGTAAAAAAAAAAATTTAATTATGTATTATTTGAGTTTTGTATTGTATCTCTAATATTGGATAGAAAAAGGCTTACGTGGTTAAAGGAAAAATCTGCTGAATATGACGATTTATTTCAACCGATTAATCGTCAGAATAGTTGATAGAAAAATTGATTTCTAAAATAATCGTTAGTCTTAAGTCCAGCCGCCTTCCTCTCAACTCTGATCAGCCTCCATGTTCTCCTGCTGATGAAAAACAACGCCCCACAGCATGACGTTGCTGCCACCGTGCTTCACAGTGGATGGGGAGGATTTCATCAGGTGTGAAGTTTAGTCTTTAGATTCTGCTGCTGTGTCAACTATAAGACAACACTTTCTTTCACCAGTCAGATTCTCTTCACTTGCACAGCTCTACCACAGTTACTCTCTCACAGAAAATCCCAATGAAACATTAAACTTTGTGTTTGTATCTTGATAAAATATGAAGTTCAGAGTTCGTAGATACTTTTGTAAGGCTGTGTAAAAGTACTGGATCAAATAAAGTTACTCTTTTGGAAGCTGTTTTATATATAATTGTATGGATAATGCAATAATTTAATCTTTGTGTGTCAAAACGTCAGTTTGTTACAAACATTTAACCACATCACTTTGTCAGAGGATCTCTGCAGGAAGAGGCTGTGATTATGAGATATTATCATATCGATAGCTCAAACATACTCAGTTACATATTTTATGTCCTATTTATTTATCCATTTTGGCATTACGCAAACATTTCTCCCTACCTGTAAAAATCTGCATTCCTCATCCAGTTCCAGATGTGGACAAAAAGCAAACCTGTGTTTAACGACTGGAAACAATGTTGAATTTTAAATTAAATTAGGTGGGGGGTTTTTTCTTTGTTTTTTTTTTTTTCTCGTTATTGTCACTGTGGGTTTTAAAGCAACTTTGTCAGCCTTTATAAATGCAACTTTTCATTTTCGAATCAAGTGATTGTTTTTCCTTTTCTTTGTAAAAACTTACTGGGACAGATGCATCAACAAAGCACATAACTGAAAGGAAAAACAAAACATGTCAAAATGGCAGAAATAAATACAGATAGGTCAAACTCTCACCTGTCTGTTAAGAAGTTGCAAGTTAAATCCGGATTTATTGGACTGTTTGTCGTCTGTGTTCTTGTGTAATTAAAAAGTGAGCGAGACGGTAACATGCAACAGCTGGAAACGCACTCAGGAGTTTTCCTGAGTCTTTCTCCAGTCAACAAAAACGTGACCTCTGTGTACCGAGGTCATGTTTCCTGTGGTGAGTTCTGTCGGACTGGATTTGTACATAGAGACGTCGTCGTCTTTGTTTATTTATTTTCGGCGGGGCGTTCAGGTAACCCCGACATTTATTTTCTCTACGGTAACTTGTAATGGAAATGTAATGGACGTTTTTGTCTGCAGGTGTGAGTCAGATGTGTGTCACTGAATAAAACATGTCAACTTATTGTACATTTTAATACGCTGCATAGTGTCTTTTTAATTATTATTATTGCTTTTGGCGCACCCTATATCTCCTGGTGTCCCACAAAAGTTATTCACACCCACTAAATATTTGCCACTGTATAAAAATTCAGTTCAAGTCATTTCCCCTCGTGTCCCGTTCTTGTCCTGTCCATGTTGGTGTTCCACAGGGCTCTGCTTTGGGGACCATTGTTGTTTCTGCTCTACTCCCTCCGATTCTGTCGTCTTTTTGAGGATGTTTCCTAACATTTTCACGCTGATGACATCCTGTTGTTTACCTCTTATCTTCCAAATTAAGTTTTGAAACTTCGCATTTTACTAAAATGTCTGGATTCAACCAGAAGTTGGATGGCTGAAGGTTTTCTTGAGCTGAATGAAGGAAAAAACTGAAGTAATCGTCCTTCCACCAGAAAAATAAAAATAACTGCAAAGATAAAGCAGACTGTTGGTCGTCTTGGTTATTTGGCTAAATCTTTGGTTAGGCACCTTGGGCACCTTTTATTTTGGAAAATCCCGTCAAATCTTTGGTTCCATCCTGTCGTCCTAATGTCACCAAAACAGCTGGATCTCACAATAAGTCCAAATATAACAGTGAACAACTGAACACAGTAGATATGTAGTCATAAATATCCAGTCAATATTGATGGTAAATAAAATAAAAACAAGTTCTTATTAGTTTTAAATTTGGCAGCTCCTGAGCATTCTGCTGCTCAACTCATTTAGTTTTCTTTCATAAGTTGCACCACTGCCAAGAAAAAAAAAACCCTGACCAGACAAATGTCCTGACCTTTTGTGCTTTGTGTTTGTAATGAAACACAATAAATCGCTTCAGAAAACCTTTTAAAATCCGGTTCTACGTGAAAAAACTAAAAAAGCTGTTTTATATAAACAGCTTAGAGTAAAGTTAGCAAATAAGCAATTTTACTCAGATCACAGCTTCAGTCGCTGTGTGTGTGTGTGTGTGTATCTCTGTTTGTCTCTCAAGATGCTTCATTTAGCTCCGATTTTGGCTGACGCCTCTGCAAAACAGATAAATAAAAAATAAAAATGATGAACAGACAGTCCAAAGTGCATCACACTGTCTTGCTGAGACGGGGTGAAGTTGCATCTGTTCGCTGTGGAACAAAGGACTTCCTGGCTCCCTGTCTCGACTGATGTCAGTAATTGTCTTTGCCGATAACATGTTTGCTTTTGGTTTGCTGTTTGCCTCTCAGGGCTGCCTTTGATTCGCCGTCAGCCTCACCGCCTGACATCCTCCTCTGACTGAGAGTTAGCATTGTGCTCGACAACTTCAGCAGCTTCATTTGTGTGTTGCTTTGATGTGCGTAACCAACACGTTGTCAAATACAGCACTTTTGACAGCACGTTCCCCCCCCTTCCCCCAACAGCCAATCCAAAAAGGCTGGTCGTTTGTTCATTCGCTCATCGACATATAGAACAATAACAATGCCGTCCTTCACGGGACCAGTCGTCTCAACAAGGACTCGTCATCCACAGGAATAAAATGGTGGACTGCGGGCCTATAATGTTAAAGTAATTTGGAGAAGAAGTGGCCCGTGCTGAACACTCTGTCTCCACTGTGGAAATTGGTGGGTGAGTCATGCTGTGGGGATGAGGGACAGGGGAGCAGGTCAGGAGTGGAAGAAAGTCCCGGAAGAAAACCTGTTAGAGGCGATGGAGTAAAATGTCCTTTCACTTCACAGTGATGCGCTACGTTTTGTTGGCTCACCTCATAAAATACCCCCCACACTTCCCAAAAAAATAAAAACAGTGATTCAATAATACGGTATGTAGGCCTATAAAGTTGGCATGGTTGTTTGTTTATTTGGATCCCAATGGGTACTCTTCCTAAGGCCCCCAAAGTGTGTGGATAACAGTGAGACTTAGGGGCGCACCGATTGCAGTTTTCTTTAAAAGCTTGACCTGGCGATTACGATTTTTGTCGGAAACACTCGCTAATTATGGCAACAAAGCCACTAAGTTGACAACAGTGGGGGTGACTGTTGTTAATCGCGCATGTGCATATATGACCAGGTGGTAATAAGTTGTAGTAAGTTATAAAGGTTAGCTAGCTTTCACTCTCTAAAGTCGCCAAAGTTTAACCTTAATGTAAAAAATGTGCTAAAATGCTCAGGTTAGCTTAACTTAAGCATGTGGAGTGACTGACTTAAATCTATTTAGCATACAAACATTATTGTATGAGCTATAGTTAGCTAGCATGTTAAGGTTAGTAGTAGTTTAGACTGGTTTCACATAATTATCGGTCATTCGCTGATTTCCCGAAACGAAGAAAATCTAGGCCACATTATGTTGGCTAGTTAAGATGTCCCCCCGCCCCCTCTTCCCCACTTTCTTTTATAATATTTGTGCTATTACCGCATCCCTAGTTGCTATTAGTGTTTGTTGTTAATTACCACATTTGTGCGGCATGCGCCTCCGCCGTGTTAGGCGACTGAAAGCAGAAATGAGGAGACGACCTCTGATCAGCCCGGCTAACAAGCGGCCGCTCACACCGGGTCTGCAGGGAAGGGGAGTGTTGTTAAGGCGCCGAACAAAAACAAAACAAACCGACACACAGAGCCTCTCACACAGCCGGTGACTCATGTCAGCGTGCTGGGTGTTGCTGTGGGGGCTTCCTGACCCCACAGCAACACCCTGCCTTTTGCTCTTCAGACAAAAGGCTGGAGAGCAAAAGGCTGGAGAAGGTCCTGCAGCAGCGGGCGACAAACATGAGAATCCAACATGCCGCCGGGAGAAAAGGCGTCCGCGGAAACGAGGCCGACTGAAGGCAAGTGCTGGTGGTCTGACCGGACACAACGGGCCGTGTAATCGGTTTTCTGTATAGGTACAAAAACATGTTTGTTCTGAAGGAAAACCGCGTTCATAAATGGCACACTTGTTTGCTTGTAATTAAAGTTTTGTTTTAATCTGAACAGTTTGTGCATCACGTTAGGCAAGCCATTAAAAAAAAAGACTATTTAAAAAAAACAAAAACAAAAACGTGACTTTTTTTTTCCAGAATAAAAGTTTTAAGCTGAATCTGAGTCAGAGTTTAGATTTTGTGCCAGCTGTGATTTTATCGGTTTGGGTGTTGACTTAGTAAAAATGTTAATTTTATCATCTAATCTTAGGCTGCTATATTGGAGACATCTAACTGTAGTTTTGATCTATCAGCACCTTTATTTAGTTAATAGGATTCTAACAATTTTTTTATACAATAGATATTTAACTTGTGTTTTGATATATAAAATTTACCCCCGTCTCGTCTTATCTCTTGGGCCTTTTAAAACCCAATTTATGACAGTAATGTATAAACTCCACCATCCCTATTGTTAAAATAAAAATAGTCAATTTTTTAAATCATATTAAAGGGTCCAACTCTGAAATACTTTCAGCAAATTGCTCTCCATCTCTTTAAAAAAAAATTAAATATAGACTGAAAACATCTTTTAAGTGAGTCATTGTTATGAGAATTGTTTTTATTTAGGGTTTATCTGGTTTCTGTTGCATTTCTCTCACTTTTATTTATTTATCATGTAACTTTCTTACTATTTTTATGTATTTACTAGTTCTTCCTTTTGTTTCCTCTTTTGTTTGTCATATTTTTTTGTCATGGTTCATTTTGTTCATTTTTAATCTCTGAGTTTGAGTTCATCCTTTGTTATGGTGGGGTTTATAACATAATTTGTACCTTTAACGAATCATGTATGATAATGTAATAATTTACTATAATAACAGACTTTTTAACAGACTACACATAAAGTTGTTAAGAATCCAGTTGTTCCGTATATGTCATGTTTTGAGTGTGTATTCTCATTAACGGCAAACATTTTCAGGCTTCTTTGGATTAGCATTTAACGTTCCTTATGTACAAAACTAGATACAGTTGTAAAAAAAAAAAAAATCTTATTAAATAGCTTTATGCTGTTCTGAGCCTTCCACGACTTAATTTCTAAACAACTCACTGATCCGGTATGGAGGGTAAAGAGTGCCAAATTTCAATAAATAAAAAAATAACTCATGAAATCGTTGAAATCTGCCATTAATTAAGTAAAAATTGGTTAGATTCTGCGTGAATCAGTTAATTCTGTCATTATTTTATCAAACACATTAGACCTAATAGACTTAATAACTCATGTAAAACTAGCTTTTTATACAGCAAATATCAAGTGCAAAGCAGTACAATGTACTTTCCCCCTCCCCCATGTGTTAGACTTGAAAATTGTTTCTGACTTTCATTATTGATTGATTAAAAGCTTTGGAGAAACACTACTCATTTTAGAAAACAAAGCGATGAACTCCCCCTTCCCCCAAAAAGAAAAACAAAAAATCTATTATCTTTTTTTTGTGAAAATCTATAAAATACAAACATGAAATTCAGCCTAGCTTTTTGTGAATCTCTCCAGTTGAAGGAGAGCAGAGACATTTTCAAAAGTGAGCGGGAGGACGATGTTTTAAGGTTTTTGTGGCAAACATGCTCCCGTTTTGGCCGAGCTTCATCTCCAACATGAGTGCAAATAGGATCCAACCTCTCAGCTGGCTGAGCTTTCAGCCGAGGATTTCCTTTGAGCGAGCGACTCCATTAGCGGAGGAAATACCTTCAGCGCTGAGCTCATGGGCAGCGGCACACATGGAAACCGAGGCGCTGCAGTGACAACGGTTCACAACGCCACGCTGCTCGTTCTGGTTTGTTAAAGTTGTACATCTGCTGACAAGAAGACGTAAGATGTTTGTTGTTTTTCTTTTGGATAACAAATGAAATAGCAGGCATGTTTTTTTAGATGAAAATGCTGCATTTGCGTTTGGACAGATGACACTGATTATCCTGATAGACGCCACGGCCTGGTTGAACATTTACCCACTTTGAGTTGTTGTTCTTAGGAAACAGCAGATTACAAAATAAATTACAGGAAATACAAGGTTACTTTCTGAAAACGAATTAATTACATTGCTAAAGACGTATTCGCAACCCTTGATGTGCTTCTTGTTTTGTGTTCTTGTGATGGTAGACCCAACACTTTCACAAAATGTGTTTTTAGTATCACAGAAGAAGAAGAAGAAGTTTGGTTTTCGTCAAGTCAAACTGATAAACGAAGAGCATTTTAATCTCCTCTTGTTGCCACATCACCCGTGTGTGTCTGTGTGCCTCAGCCCAGCCTCTGCCGGCTCCTGCCCCCCTGACGGGGCCCTCAGGGGACCGCGGTGCGTTGAAGACGCCTCAGCGTGACCTTCAGAGGCCGACGTGTCCCCGATGCGGCCTCCCCGTCCCGGAGAGCAGACCCGAACAGGCCTCGCAGCCCCGGAGCCGGCCGCAGGGCTCAGCGGCGTTGGTACGCGGCTACAGGAGCCGGAGCAAGAGAAGTGGGCCCAGACCCGACCGACCCGCTCCTGGATCTGCAGGTAAACCGCATGACCTGTTTCAACAGATCTACATACAATAGAAGTTAAATTCTCAATAACAATGTAGGAGTTGAATGGAATTGGAGAAGATATGGACAGACTCGTCTAATCTCGAATGGCCTAGTCAAAGTAGCAACCTTAATCCACCTGAGTTTAACAAAGGGGTCTGATAAAGGATGGATGACACGTTCCACTCTTCTACTTCCTGTTGGCCTGTCACGTAAAAATCCTGATGAAAACACCAAATGTTCCCAGCTGCCAAAAACGTAAAACAAAATAACTGGTTTGTTCTTTGAACCCTGCGGTCAAATCTTCAGAGTCGGCCTGTCTTGTTCGTTCAGTCGTATTCCAACCAAACGGCAAACTTTCCGGACAGAAAGTTTTCCAGTACATGAAGTCCATTTGCTTCCCTTCTGTCTCCTGCTTGTCTACCGGTGGGTTCACGCCGTCGTCTCTGTGAAGCTCTACATCAAATCAACTCTAGAGCGACACACAACGCCTCCCTTTCATCCACACACGTCCATTAGCATGAGTTATATGTGGGATGTGTATAAATCAGTGGAATAAGCAGGAAGATGCTGAGCCCTACTCCGCAGGGAATTCTGCCACCTCCCTTTCTTTTTTTATTTTGGCTTCCTTCAGTAAACAGGATAAAACAGCTGGATTTGCACCGGCTCGCTCTCTTCTGGTCCTCGCACAGATGAAAATAAATAAATAAAATAAACAAATACAGGAGGAACCCAAGACACGCACCGCAGCACACAGACGAGGTCAACGTATGCAATTTGGTCTGCGCCTAATTTGGGCAGCAGAGCAATTATCATGTGACAGCTTCCTCCTGATTGTTTTTTTTTTTTTTATCCCTGAAAGCCTCTGTGGGTTTTTCTTTTCTTTTTTTCATTTTTCCCTGGAGGACTGAACAAAGCTGTGATTAAGTAAACACAAGATTTTCCTCTTTGAAGTTTCGCTTGACACCGCAAACAAACAAATGCGAGAGATTAATTTGGGTTAATAGAGTCGCTAATCCCTTGTTTAGCGCACACGCACGTACACACATGTTAAAAAAAAATAACAAAAAAAGCCTTTTATGGAACATCAGACTCAAGTCGTCTTCATCCTCGTGTCGCCTGCAGACTCGTGCTTGGGGCTGCTGCTGGCGTGTCTGTGGTGCCAGTTCTCGGTGGTGCTGCTGGGCCTGCTGGAGGCCTGCTCCTCCTGCTCCTCCTGCTGCCTCCAGGGCCTCTGCTCCTCCTGCTGCTGCGCCTCCTGCGCCAGCTGCTGCACGGCTGTCAGAGACGCGCCCGGCGAGGAGCTGGGGTGCCCCGCCCACTGCCACTCGGTGCTGTTCGAGTCCTGCTGCGAGCCCATTGAGTTCCTGGAGTTCTGCCTTGACTGCTGCGAGATCTGCCACCGTGGCTGAGCCTCGGGGGACGGCAGACGTGTCTGAACTGACCCACCGATGAGCGGAAAGTCTTTTTGCCTGATCAAGAACTGAAAATGGTGAGAACTACTGGAGCTGAGACGATTAATCGTGATTAAATCATTTGTTGAAATAATCGTGAGCTAATTTAACTGCTGATTAATCGCTATGTTGACTAATCAAATTCAAAAAATGGTCATCTGCAAAAGAACAACATGTTTGAGAGAGTAACTGGGCAAAACTGTACAAAAAAATACAAACAAAAAACGACTTCCATTCTACTCAGAATTACTGAAGTGGCAAAATTTTAGCGTCACTCGGATCAAATTCTCTAAAGCAAAGAAAAATATCTCCTATTAAGCACTTTTAACTTTCTAATTATTGATCTGTTAATCCAAAAACTAGCCAATAAATGAGTTCTGCGCTGTGTAGATGTTAAGCAGAAAGGACTGAGCTTTCTCATGTTATTAGCAGTTTTGTTTTTTGGCTGCTTTGAATGCCATGTTGTTGCATTTTTAGCAGTAAAAAGTTTTTAAAAGCAATTAAATTATTTTTATTTGTTGTATCTTTTAATGTATTTCAAATATTGTGTAAATAAAAAGGCTTAAGTGGTTAATAGGACATCAACTGTTATTTGATTAATCGATTAATCGTCCAAACAATCAATAGAATACTAGATTATTAATAAAAATTGTTTGTTGCAGCCCTAAAGATTACACAGGTTATGTCTATATTTGGACATATGTGCGTTGTGCCGTCACTTAAAATCTCAAGATAATGCCCGGAAGCTTGTGGTTGAAACATGAAACAGAAAAATCAGAAATAATTAAAGTTCTTTTGAGAGGAAACGTACTGCAGACTCGTGGTCACGTGTTTTCTGCTGCATCTGTTGCGGTACAGTAGCTGTGCTGCTGTGGGCAGAAAGGTCACAACAAATCCAGGCTGACAAGTGGAACAAACCTGAGCGCTTATTTCACGCCGCCCGTCCGCCATGCTCTAAATTAGATATCTGTTGTCGGCCCTCGGCGGAACCCAAATGCATTGTGGGCCACAGAGACGCCTAAATCTGATTCACTTGCTCTAACGTGATTTAAACGAGCCTCTTTGCTCCACCGCACAGTCTTGACAGCGTCGTCTTTATCGGCACTTAGGGTTTATTTTTGGCTGTTTACTCCGCGTCTTTGCTGTCGTCTCGCTTCAAAAGCTTTCTAATGAAGCTCGCTCAGATCCTTCAGAGATCTGGAGACAATAAGCATCTTCTTTATGTTTAAAAGTGCCTTATTTGACACACGTGAAAAGGGATTAAAGCGAGAGATGACAAGTTTTGTGTTTGTCCTGTTCTTTAGCTGTTAAAAAAAGAAAGAAAAAAAAGGGGTGCGCAGGAAAGAAGTCAAACCTGTAATCTTCCAACACTGGAAGTGTAATGCCTTTGATTTAAAGTAATAGACCTTCTGCTTGAGGTCAGTAAATGAAACTTTATGCACATCTGAACCATTTGTGGTTCAGTTCAAATGGAAACACCAAAATTCAGACCAGTGGTGTAAAAAGTGGAAATGGACTGCATGGGACGCATAGGGGCGCCACGCTGGAAGGGGCGCCAAAACAAGGGTAAAATAACTGTATTTTGTAAGCAAAATTTAAAAAATGATGGATATAATCTAACAATAAATTATGCTGCCATAATGACAATCTCATCATACATTATTGAGGTTTCAAACAGAGATTGTTGGACAGGAAGTCTGAGACGAGACAGAAGACGACCTAACGAAGAGCAGATTGCTTTCAACCTTTCTCAAAAATAAATAAATAAATAAAATAAAACATGCTCCCCTTTATTCAGTTTCTGCCTATTTGTATTCTCGCCTGCCTCCAAAGCTGCGTGACAACGGCAGTAACCTCTTCAATCAAAACAAGGTGCGGTACGAAGTGGCGTCTGCATAAAAAAAAAAGAGAAAAAGAAAAAAAAAACGGGTGGCGGGGAAATAAAAACACCTAATAGTCAGTCTGTCAGATGTGCCCATCTGCTATAAAGGAAACAAAAATAAACGTAACGAGATTTGAATATCTGACGGATCAAAGCCTGGAGAGACGCACCAGAGGGGGGCAATCATAAACACGCCGTCTCGTCTTAATAGGAGAGGAAAATTGTTTCCAAAGCGGCGCATACCATCAGGCTTCGCATGTTTGCGAGCGTGGGAGGAGAAGAGAAGAGGGGCGGGTGGGTTTAAAGAACATCAAAACACAGCTAATGAGAGTTGGGGTTGAAGATGGTTGAGCATCAAGGCTCGATGGCGAGCGGCGTCTTTCATTTTAACGACACCAACCTGGGACTTTTCAGCGGGTTTTGCACACAGCCGCTGCAGGATCAGGGCGAGTTCTCAGAAATTAAGAAAACAAATTAAAAAACCGAGGATTTGCTCTTGCTTGTTGATTATTTGAACTTGTATTTTCATTGAATATGTCATAAGTATCCACATCAATATTAGTACAGAATTACATGTACGCCAAGCATAAAAAAATATATCAAATATTACGATGTCCTGTGTGTTTTTATGTTGTCTAAAAAGTCCGGATTCATTTAAAAAGCAGTTGAAGACAATCTTATGCTTTTCCCAAATATCTCTTTAAATATTATATTTTCTTTTTAAGTGATCTTTAGCATTTGATCTTTTTTTTATTAATTTTTTAAATATGTGTGATGTTTGTGTAGAACTATGTGATTTTTATCTGTGAACAGTGACTATAACGACGAAAACATTCAGACAAATCGTTTGCCAATGAGGACAAATAAAGTTCAGGAATTCTGGAATAATATTCTCGTGTCCAAAACAGCTGTTTGGACGACATTACAGAGTGCATGTTTGGTACAAACCAAAGGCTGTATTCCAAGAAAAGAAAAGACAAAAAAAACAAAAAAACAAAACTAATCCCAACTAAAACAAAAGCAGAGAGCTGGAAGTGTTACAGTGTATAAGTGCAGGTTTTAGCAAGTCAGATTTAAGACTTTTTAATGCCACGTTGAATTAAATTTAAGACAAATAAAACTACACAAGGGAAAAAAAGCTAACTAGCAAGAGTATATGAGCAGCTAGCTATCGAGGAACATAATGAAGAAACTTTTACTTGACAGAAAAGTCCTGCCAGAAGTAAGATGTATTTAAGGCCAACGTACATATTTTTAGTGAATTTAAGATATTTTAAGGCCTTGATTATTATTATTTTTTAAAGAATAATGGATTTAAGATGTTTTAAGGATGCACAGACACTCTGTCACGTTTTGGGAATGCTTTGCTGTAAGATCTGAGCAGCTTGGATCATTTTTCAGATGGATTTGCTGTCCATCTTATATTCTCCTTCACTGTAAACATAAACCCAGCGAAACCCATATTGCAATAGATTACATTAAAACAAACTTTGTATTTAGGTAAAAAAAAATGCTGAAAACAAATCCTTCATGTATGCTCCATATAGCTTTTCATTTATTCAATTTTACATACTAATATATTCAGAATACAAACTTTTGATTCCACTGTTGTTGCAGCGAATGAAACATTGCATTAAAAATCTTTCTGTGTATTTATACATATATGTATATATATTTTTTTTTACAGTATTTTAAGATAATAAAAAACCACAAAAAATAATGGAACAAAACATAAACTGGCTGTCCCTTTCATCAAACCAACAACAAGCTGAAATGTAAAACCGTGGTCACCCTGTTTTTATAGCTGGAGAGCATTCCAGCTCGTCATGTTCAAGTATATAGAGTTCATTACATAAAAGAAAAAATAAACCCAGAACGACACAACTCTATATTAGTACTAACACAGATATTGCACCATTGGATGGCATGTACCAAATGTCATAAATTGGCAAAAATGATTATAAATACAAATACTTAAAAGCGGCAATTCCAAAACACCAAAATTCACAAATCAAAACTAGAGTTTCAACCGGCAAAACAAATACTTCTGAGGTCGTCTTTAGTTCAGAGTCTCGTCCGTTCCTCACTCCATGAGGGGGGGGAGGGTAAGTGCAAAGTGCAGTCAAGTTTATTTCTTTCATGACAACAGGATTAAAGAAAAAGAAAATAACATCAGCATCTCGGTCTTGGCTTTAGTTTTCCGGTGACGAGCGGAAACGTGCGGTCAGATCCTACGGTTCTTCTTCAGCACCTCCAAATACTGCTGCGTGGCCCAGCTGAGGGGGTCCAGCTCCACTCTGGAGGCGGAGCCCACCGGGGACAGACGGGCCGAGGCGGCGTCCAGCTCCGCTGTGGCTGAGAGAGGGCCAAGGTTAACACCTGCTGAGGCTCCTTCCTAAAGATGGTGAAGAAGGAGGAGGAGGAGCTGCGCTTACCGTATCTCAGTTCTTTCGAAATGTTTTTGTCCAGCTCTCTCTGCATCTGGGGAAAACACAGCAGCGTCTCAGGTGAACAAAAACAAAACGCGGGTGTGAAATATGGGCGAGGAGAAGAGCTACTGAGAAACATCACTGTAGAAAACACACCAGAGGGGGGAAAAAGCTGTTTTTTTGACGTGAAACACAGAAGGTCATGCAAAATTTTCAAGCTCTTCACAGATCTGAAAGCTGTGGTATACAAAGAGCTTCTCAATGGCTGAAAAACAAATTTGCAGAAATCATTTTTAAGTAAAATCTGAATAAATTAACCTCCCTTCCTCAGACCAGTACAAACTAATACGCCTTGCTCTGTGTGGGGATAGAAGTGGAGCGCATAAATTCAATTTCTAGCTTGTCCAGTTTGATATGTTTTTATTATAAAAATGATCTAGATAAGGATTTAATTTACACCTGTCCCACTTTACCACTGCTTTATTCAAACTTATAAAACAGGGCTTTCATGTTAGTGCCGTTTATGTTTGCTAAGGAAACACTAATATCAAAACGCTCATTTATTTCAGTGTTTCAGTTCAAAAAGTGAATCTCGATACATATTTGTAGATTTATTCAACTGACTGGTAGAATTCAATCATTTATTTCTATTTATTTAATGGCTTGCAGCTAACAAAAACTCCTTCCAGACAATAGAACATTACATAGCAATTTAAAATGCATGTACAGTTTTAATGCCATATTGTTAATCTGTGTCCACTTGGACGGCTGCTGACTGTATGGTTCTCCAGCAAAACAATCCCCGAGTGTATAAAAATGTTACTTTAAAAGGAGGGACTTTTAAAGTAACGTACGTTTGTGTTTCCATCGCAAACATACGCAAAACTTAATAAATATTCCGTTAATGTCGGAAAAACACAATTACGGAAATTGCGGCGTTTCTGTTAAATAAGAAACGCAATTAAAATCACACGAAAATAAGTTTGCTCGCGCGGTGAGACGTTAAAAAGCATGTAGCACCACGATCCTCCAACTACTTCCTGTTGAATTCTTCTTCGTGGTTTGCGCCAATGGAGACATCCGGTTGATGATCATGTGACTCAGGTAATGCGGAAAAACTGTTTTCACTGCATTTTCGCCGAATACACTAATTTCGATACGGCTCATAAAAAGGCCCACCTCATCATAGCGCCAAAACTGTTAAAAGAAAAAAAATTGACAGTCTTTTTCCCTCCAGAAATTGACGTTTTATTATGCTAATTTATTTCCGAAATGTCAAATTGCATGAATATATGCTCATGAGCCAGTCGTATCTATTACATAGCGTCAAGTGCGAGTTCCTGTTCTGCAGCTGCGGACCAATGACAACTTTAGAAGCGTCTTACCTGAACTAAGGAGAAAAAGCTGGACTGCTGCTTGGTCAAACGGTAGCATTAAACAAGCTTCAGAATGCTGTCGGTGGAAGACTGTAGATCTACACTGTTACCGAACCACAAACCAACAACATGAACAATGGACGAACACTGCATTTAGATACACTTCCTTTTTTTATGGTGCAGCCTCAGAGCTAATGAGTCGTGCACAAACCCTCTGGGGGAATGTTTTGTCTGCGCACACCTGCTGTCAGGATGGAAAATGGCAGAGGTGAGTATTTACAAAAACATACCCCACTACGACCCATCATGTTTTAGTTCCTTAAAACTGAGTACTAACTGCCATCCATTGAAAGAGATTATTATTATGTATTTACCTTTTCGCAGCAAGAATACCAAGATGAATGAAGACGCACCCAAACACACACACACACACACACTCGAAATAACCAAAATAAATCAGCAATATGGCAATACCCAGTTGCCGTATTGCTGGTTAACTGTATGCGCTTTCATTAAAAATAAATAACTAAAATATAAATGTAACAGTGACAATGTAACAGTAGAAGTGTTATGTAAAGCTGTCGTATCCCTAGCAAATTAATTAATAGTTTTATTATATGGTCATTAAAATTAATACACACAAACAGAGATTGTGATTAATATATAACACCACAACCTACTTTGGAAATACCTGTCACTATATGGTTTTGACAGATTTTATCTTTTAAATAAACATGCTTCTTTTTTAAGTTGCTGAAAGAGTTTGTTATTGAGAGGAAATGATCAAAATATCTGTTTAGGAGGATCTACCATCTAGGCTCAGATTAATCTTTCTTTGTATTCCCTTGATGTTTACAATGTGACAATATGAACATTATCACCACCTACTGGCCGGCATGAGTATACAAGCATTTTATGTTTGGTAAATGTATTAATTTTTTTCTTTTTCTGATAATTCTGAGTATATTTTATAAATTTTTTGCATTAAGTTGCTTAATAATAACTTCTCTCTTGAAGATACACTGACACTTGAAAACTTCAGCGCTCGTTTAAACCTTTGACAGCAAAACAGAAGATAAAAACTGTTCTGTACCCGATTCTGTGACCAACGACTGCACCAGTTACGATCTCAATATTCAAGGTGAATTCATTGCAGATAAAAGAAGAGCTGTGGAGCTTTAAATACTACTTTGGAAAGCTCAGATTAACTTTATACTGAATGACAAACTGTTCAGGCCTGAGATAGAACCAAACTAAACTGATTCTTCAGTGAAAAAGTTTTAACGCTAAAGTTGCTGAAAGAAAGGGGCAGAAAGTAAAAGAAGAGAAAAAGAGAAACAGTGGCCTCCAGCTGGCTTTCAAAGCCAACACAGGAGCGCCACCTAGTGTTGTTTTAGCTGTGCAGGCACAGCAGAGGTTTTTCCATTTCACTATAATGTGCAACTTTGTCTATAAAATAAACTCCAATCACAAAAAAAAGTTTGAGGCTGCAACATTGCAAAATGTAAGAAAATTCAAGCTGTTTATGCTATATTTCAAAAAAAGTGCAAAATATGCAAAGTTTTTGTTGCTTTGTCTGGCAGCTTTTTCTCCACTGAAGCCACGAGCAACGCAATGAAACAGCAACCAGTCAGACACTCAGCTGAAAACAGCAACACACCTGGTTATGAGTCTGGCTGAAGAGAGGAGAAGTGAGAAAAAGACTTTTGAGCTAGAAGCTAAAAGAGTGAGAAATACAAGACAAGTTAGAGGTAATGGTGAAAAGACAGAAATAATAAACAGGAGGAAGAAAAACAAACAAAAAAGTCTGCAAAGCCTAAAGTGTCTGTTGGGTGACCTGATGTAACTCGTCAAACACACGTCCCTGACTATGAGGTGAAACTACAGAGATGTCACTGTTTATAACTAACATCTCTGCAGTTACATGAACTTGTTCTTTAAAAAATGAAATCAGGAATATACAAGAACACAGATTTCCTCTTTAATCTCTATAAGTGAGTGAGAGTTGAAGGACTGGGCAGACCTTAGCCAGGTAGTCCTCCACCCTTTGGTTCTGTCCGTCTGACTCAGTACTGGGCAGGGAATATCCCACGCTCATGTTCCTGTTGAGGGCCCCCACTGAGGTCCCGGGGTTCGCTGGTGTAGCCAAGGCGCTCATGTCCAGAGAAGGCCCCATCAGGCTCCCGCTTGTGACGTTTCCCATCATAAGACTCCTGCTGCGCTCGCTCAGCAACTTGGAGTTGGCTTCGGAGAGGCGGCTGTTGGCCCTGTTTATGGGAAACAAGAAAACGCTAATCACTGCCATCTTTATAGCAGCTCGGGATTTGTTACAAGCGTTTACCAGTTTACCAAACCTATTATAATTTTTTTTTTTTTTTTACAAAGTGAAACAGATTTCTTCAAAAAGCATTTTAACCTCTCCAGTTTGGCAGCTAGGGACATCCGCAGGCGCATCTCTTCGTTGTAGAGGTGTCGGTAGCGCTCCAGCTCGGAGCGTGTGGACTCTTTTTGGCTGAACGTTTCCTGCTGGATGGTGCGGGCTCGGTTCAGCTCCCCTTCCAGCTCCCGGATCTTCTTTTCCAGCTGGGAGCGCAGGTTGGCCTCGTTGGCGGCTTTGATCTCATCTAGTGCTTCCTGAGACGCCGCCTGGGACTGAGAGACGTACAAATCGTTGTTAATCCCACTGGCGGGCGATGTCAAAGAGCGACATCAGCACCGCTGCTGTGAATTGATTTCCTCTCTGTTGGGGTTTGTCTCAGCTCTTTACCTGTAGGAAGAGGTTGACCTGCTCTAGTTTCTGCTGCACCTCCTGGTGGGCTTTTTCCTCCGCTTCACGTCGGTACTGATCCAGCACACTCTGGTCGGGCTGGTTGTTCTCCAACTGGCGTCTCAGCTCCACCACCTCGCTCTCCAGGTGCTTCTTGCTTCTCTCCAGCTCGCCGTGGTTACGGCCCACACCTTTCATGGAGGCCAACTGGTCCTGGAGCTCCTCGTTGATCTGCTCCAGCTGGTAGCGACGAGATGTTTCCTTCTCCAGCTCTGCCTGCAGATCCTCCACCTGAAGACGGAGGAGACATTTGAAGGCCAAGAAGCAAGGGGAGATTGTAGGTGATGCACTGCACGGGTGTTCATTTAAAGTTTGGTACAAACAACTTGCCTTTGGGGCAGCAACATGCTGCTAAAAATCTTTCGACTGTGGATACAAGCATAATAATTAAGACGCTCAACCCTCAGGTCGTACGTTTGTCCTATATCCCATTAGACACTTCAGGATGATGGCTGTTTTTGAGCCTTTCAAGCCAATTACTGCCATAAAATGTTACACATCTTACATTTTTGACTTTGGTCATCCTCTTTTTGCAACTTTAAAATAATGATATGTAGTAAAATAAGAAACAGAGGACGCGGCTGTTTGCGAGTCTCGTGTTGAAAATAGCTCCCACTATTTTTTTTTGTGCTTAACAGTTTAGCATTAGCTTCTGCTAATTTGGTTTGTATTTAGCGGTTTAGCGTTAGCTTCCACTATTTTTTGTGCTTAGAAGTTCAGTGTTAGCTTCCACTAATCCTTTATGTTTAGCGGTTTAGGAAAGCAGAGCTAATGTTTTTGTGTTAAGCATTTTAATGTTAGATAATTTGTTAAATACCTTAGAACCCAGGTTCAGAACCCTGTCGTAAACTGAGTCAAACAAAAACTGTGAAATGGTCTTGTTTGATTTTTTGACTCCAAAAACCAAAATATAATGTACAAGTAGCACATTAATTCGTGTTGAAGCCAGCATCAGCACCACAAACCTTGTCGTTCATCCAGCTGTCAGCCTGACTCTGTCTCCGGTGAGGGCTCTTCATAGAGGAGTATTTCGCTCCTCCAGACTCTTGGCCCTGCAGCTTCTTCTTTGCACTTTTTAATAAAGTTCGTTGCCTTAAATATAAACGCACAGAGTGAATATCTAAAGCATCAAGTAAAATAACCTAAACTTGCTAACATTAGGCTGATTGAATGTACAAAATAACTGAGTGGGGACTTAAAAAGGATACAGACACTGGTGGACCATAAAGCCAAGAAGTTGGTTCTAGTGGTTTCTAGCTGGTTCTAAGCAGCAGGATCACCCACTGCCCAGTGACAGAGTCCAAAGAGTCCAAAAGTCACCTGTGCATTTCTTTTTGAAGCTCCATGTTTCTCTTCATCTCTTGATCGAGGCGAGTGTCAACCGCTTTCTTTTGCTCTGCAATTTTCTTGACTTTCTTCTTTTCAAGCTCCATCTAGACCAGAACGAACAACTCAGTGACTCTTCAAACCTCAACTGAGTGACGCTTAACCATCATATCACTCAGATTACTATCACAGTGTGAACACCTGGTTTGTGAGCTCTCCTTTTTCTCTTTCAAGTTCTGTCAGGCGCAGTCCTAACTTTGAGCGGTTCTTCGTCTCTTCCTCCCACAGGGCCTGAGAGTCCTGCATGGTGTTAGACAGCATGCTCTGTTTGTGCAACTGTAGAAGAAAAACACACAAGCTCAAAGTACGGTTCTGTTTATACTGTATGCATGGATGTCACTCATTTTAAATCATTTTGAAAATAAACCAGAAACCTTTAAACCTCGTGCACGCGGTTGCTCACACCCCCGCAATCGCTCCCTGCTATGCTAGAGCTAGTTCCCTACGTTGGAGTCTGCCGTGAATGCTAAAGCTACTTAGAATGGCCACATTGAATTGTACGTGCACGAGCATGATTGACAGCGCTAAGAAACTACTCCTGCCTTTGATTGGTTGTTTCTGACTGGAAGTGGCGCATTTCTGCAGATGGAGAAGACAAATGTGCTCAAATTTTTCATACATTATCTGTTATCTGTCTCATACTTTCAGGACGTGGTGATGGTTTTAACGATTACGTTAAAAAAAAAAAAAAAAAAAAAAAAAATTTTTTTTAAAGCTACATACTGCAGCTTTAAGGTTTTGGAATGGCAGCGACCCCAATCCTATTAAAACCTTTGAGAAAATCCACCACAAACTCAAATCTGAGCACTCACTTCCTGTTAATAAAATCAATTAAAGGTTATTGCTTTATAGTAGGTTGTTCAGATAATTCATTAAAAGTCAAAAGATTAAAGTCAATCCCTATAATTGAGTGTATGTAAACCTATGACTTCAACTAAGGAATTAGGATGAGAATGTATTTTTTGGAGCTGGAGATAGGCACCAGCACCCCTCCCGACCCCACTGAGGGACAAGGGTGTTCAGAAAATGGATGGATGGATGTATTTTTTGGCATTTTATTGGTCCTAAACTTACGTTTTAGTTTTTATCGTATATAAAAACAAATAAACTGATGAAACATATGATGAACTAACAATAGAAGCCACTCACCTCTTTATTCAGCTGCTCTTCCAAAGAAATCTTGCTGCCTTGGAGGTTCGATACCAGCTCCTCCAAATGTGCACGAACCTAAAGAAAAAACATGATTTAAAAGCAAAACAAAACAAAAAATTAAATAGTCTTTGTGTTTCTGCTACTGCTGAAAAAAAAAATCAAGTTAGGATTTTAGAAAGCTGAAAGCAAACTAAAGGAAGTGACATGCATTAATCAGGAATACATTCACAACTGAAAGAAAGACACCACAGACAAAGATTTAAAAAAAAAAAAAGACAGGGAGAGGAAAGACATTTCTCCATCACCAGGATACTTATTCCCACATGAGCTTGGAGTTCTGACACTAAAAACATGTTTTATTTCACTTCATTAAGAGGATTATTTTATCTCTAGTTCAAAATAAAAAAAAGATTAAATGAATCAGCGTACAAAGAGGAAGAACCTCACACAGAGAAACTACGCCTACAGTCACAATACTGACCCCTCCTCCAGGTGAGCAGTCAGCTCGCTGAAAAAAGATTGTATGTCCTTTAAGTTTAAAACTGACTTAAACACATAAACTCAGATAGTTGATTTAACAGAATTGCATGACACCTTTTAGCTCAAAAGAGACGTGGAGCATTGAGACCATGTGTGAGCAGGTGAATGGGTTACTCACCACGACGGCTTCCTGAGCGCTTTTCTGAAGAGCCTCAATTTTATCGGCCTGTTGCTTCGTAGTACCTTCCAGTTTGGCGTTCTTGATCTCCATCCTGGGCGACATTAACATTCTCTATTAATCAGGCCCAAATACCTGCGACTGTATGGATTATATATATATATATATATATATATATATATATATATATATATATATATTAATCGTGATTAATTGATTACTGAAATAATCGTCAACTAATTTAGCAATTGATTAATTGCTGCCTCAAAAAAAAAACAAAAAAAAAACAAAACAGCCATTTAGTGAAAAACCAACATATTCAGCAGTAATAAAGCCAAAACTACAAAAAATATATGCAGTTTGCATTTCAGATAAAAATGCCCTTCCTTTTAAATATGTTTTAGCCGAAACTCTTAAAGTAGCTCAATTTTAGCTTCAACAGGTTCAGATTTACTGCAGGAATGCTATGTTACTGCATTTTAGGCAGTAAAACATTTATTTTTTTATTTGAAAAAGGAAATTAATTATTTTAATGTATAAAAAAGGCTTAAGTGGTTAAATGAAAAACCTATAGAATGTGCTTTTAAAAAAAATAATAAAAAAAAATTAATCGATTAATCATCAGAATAATCAATAGATTAATCAATTGCTAAAATAGGCGTTAGTTGCAGCCTTTAACATTACAGAAAAAAATCTGCACATAGTATCTAATCACATGGTTTGTAGACTTTACTTCAAAACTTCAAATACGCAGTTCTCTAAGAATAAATACAAAGGACCGCTATGAATCAGCGCTTGTGTTGAAGCCGTGTGTTTGCACGTACCGTTGCATCGCTTCCTCCAGCTGTTTGGTGGTGATTTCAGTGGCCACGATGGTCGCCACCGCCTCCTGGAGTTTATGACTGGTAGTTTTAAGTTCCTTTTCCGTTTCGTCCAATTTGACTTTCATACTGCTCATAAGTCGCTCAGCCTCAAAGTACTTCTCTTCGGTTTCCTCAAGCTAAGTAATACAGACAAAACAAAACACTCAAGAGCAAAGATAAAAAGTGTACTTCATGGTTCATTTATATATATAGAAAAAGCAGCTATTAATCCTCTTGATTAGTCTTGAAGTTTTTTGTTACACCCTAATATAAAACTATTATTGTTGTTGTGAGAACTCACCAAATGGAAGTAATTAATTCTTCAGTAGAAAAAAAAACATTGGATTTGGTTTCCAAAATATTTTACAAATATGTTGGGTGGGAGGAAATAAAGACCAAAGTTGAAATGTGCTTTCAAAAACCCAAAATGGCCCCATGAAATACACCATTCCTATGGTGAAGCATGGTGACAGTGGTATCATGCTGAGGAAAATTTTGTCTGGAGATAAATACAGGGCAAGACTGGAAAAAAAAAACACCAGCTACAAGATAAAAAAGTCCTAAAACTAGCTTGGAGGTTCACTTCACAATAGGTAGCAGGACAGGCCAGAAACTGACTATAATTTCAATTTTACTGTAATTGACTATAGTTTCAGTAAAACGTTTTTCTCTGATCTCTTGACTCAGGTGGACTGAATAGAAATGTTTGTTACTCTTAAATGATGTGTTTTTTTTTTTAAACAAAATTTAAAAACCGTGTTTTAATGGCACTGCCATAAGATGTAAAAAAAAAAAAAAGATTCAACCAGCTTTAATGTTTGTCAGGCCCTGATCACATAATAAACTTCAACTTAGTGATTACAATTTCTCATATTCCAGCAGAAGATTTATTGACCGATTGTCTCGTAATAAATCACGTTTCAGAGAAGAGAGCTGCGTCCTGCAGTCACCTTTTCTCTGAGTCTCTCGATGTCTTTGAGAAGCCGAGCTTTCTCTTCCTCCAGGTCGTTGCGATAGCGTGTGAGGACCTCCAGGGAAGCTTCACACATCGATAACTTCTTGAGAGAGTCGGCCAACTCCTGCTGCAGCTGCCTCAAGGTGTTCTGTGCAGAAAGAAACAAGATCAGATATAAAGAAGTATCTTAGCAATCCTACAGGGGGAATATAAGATGTTTTGAAGAACTTCTAGTCAGGCTACGCAGCCTCAGTCTCGCCTCTCGTTGATTCTTCTCTTCCTCTAACTTGAGGTTCAGATCACGAAGTTCAGCAGCCTTGCTGGCGAGCTCCCTGTTTCTCTCCTCAACCAGATGAACTCGTTCTTCACAGTCGGCGCGCAGCTTGGTCAGCATGTCGCTGAAGCGCTGCTGGGCTTCAGTCATGGCGCGCTCCTTCGCGGCGGCTTGGTTCTGGGCCTCTTCCAGATGCTGCCGAAGCAACATGGTCTCGCTTTGGGCATGGGCGAGGCGTTCTTCCGCTGCTTCTTGGCGCGCTATGCTGCGACTAGACAGCTCCTTCTCTGCTTGCAGGGCAGTTTCGAGTTCCTTGGCACGCGCCATCCCATAGTCCTTCTCTTTCAGCAGGGCATCCAGCAGCAGATTCTTCTCCGTCAGCTGCGCAGTGACCCGATGGATCTCGTTCTCCATGCTGTTTGTGTTGGCGTCAGCCTTGGTCAGCTTCTGTTTCAGGTTGCTGACTGCCTCGCGCTGAGCGGTTATTTCATCTAAAAAAATTAAAAAAAAAGCAATAAAATGCATCAATGTTTACAAACAGAGAGAAGAGATGTGGTTTACATTAGGAGGAGAAACAGGTTAAACAATAATTGTAAAATGCTCACTGCAGGCAAGTAAGCAAAAAGCAATATTACATGCTTAGAGTACAAATTGTGGGGCTGAAACAAACGATTACTTGTGATTAATTGATTAATTGAAAAAAATCTTAGTTTAGGAGTCAATTGTTTAATTAATAATAAAATGATCAACTAATTTAGCAATTTAATAATTATGATTAATCAATTAAGTGAAAAATATGTCAACTAATTTTTCCTCCAGAAAAAAGTCTCAGGTGTTCCAGTTAACGATTAATCGTTAACTGGAACTGGAGATTACAGACTCAAAAAGGTTATTTGCTGAAAGAACAACATATTCACAGCAGTAATTAGGCCAAAACTGTACAAAAAATAGATACAATTTGCATTTAAGATAAAAAAAGGTCTTTCTTTGGCTGTAAATATGTTGTTCCCAGAAAGTGCCAATTCCATTTTATCCAATTAATCGATTAATCATCAGAGTAATTGATGACTAAAATAACTGTTAGCTGCAGCTCTGCAAAATTGTATGTGCAGACCAGAGGACTTCTCTACTCACTTGTGAGTCGATCTTTCTGTCTCTGGTGCTCTTCCTTCTCTCTCAGCAGAGCTTTCTCTGTCTCTGCGTGAGACGCCAGGCGAAGTTCGATCTCCTTCACGGCCGCGGCCAAGCGAGACCGAGTCGACTCGGCCTCGGCCTCCAGCGTCTCGCGAGTCTGTCGTTCTTGTTCCAGCTGGCTCGTCGTTTTCACCAACTCGGTCTTCAGGGCCGATATCTGGTTGTTGCAAGCGAACATGGTCTGGGTCACAGTTTCGTTGCTGTGCTTGAGGTCTTGACGAATGTCTTCAAGCTGTTCCTTGAGGGCCTCGTTCTCCTCCACAAGAGTGCTCTCTTTGAGACTGCTGTCTGCCTGGGAATGTTCTAAGTCTGACTTTATCGTGGTCAGCTGCTCCTGCAGCGAACTGATCTGACGAAGCAGCTCTCTTTCCCTGTCGCCGGCCTCGGTGAGCTGAGACAGAGCCTACCACGCATCACAACAAAAACATCACCGTAAGTCCGTCTGGATTTTGTGTTTTAAAAAAGCGCAACAAATAACAGTATTGGGTGGGGGAAAAAAAAAACAATCCTGAGATGATCGGATTGAAAGTTAGAGGATCACCTCGTTGCTTCTGCTCATGCTTTTCCTGTGCTCCGCCTCCATCTCCCTCTGCTTTCGGAGGTGATTGTTGAGCAGATTTTCCTGCAGGGCCCGGGAGGTGCGTTCCTGAACCAGCAACTTCTGAGTCTCATGTTGCTCTTCTTCAAGCTGAGCATTAAACATATCACACACAGGCGTTAGAATCACATACACACATGCAAGCAAAGAGCGTGGCAACATAAATACCGACATAATATATCTAATGAGGGATGCAAATAGGGATGCAGCCAGGGATTATTTTAGTAATCAAATATGGTGATGATTAATTGATTAATCGAATAAAAAACCTGGCAATTTCTATTGATTTTCAGTCAGTAATTAACAACAGGCAACATGTTTTTAACAAGGGATGCAACAGCGTTGCAACTAACAATTATTTTAGTCATCAGTTATTGTATTGATTATGCTGACAATTAATCAGATAAAAAAAATCTGCAATTTCCGCTGATTTTTCAGTCAGTATTTAACACATCTGACACAAAAAGTTACAAAAATATAAAGATGTACTTTTCCATATTCAGCATAAAGAATATAGATGGTCATCTCTTTTGATACAAGAAAAAAGAAAATGGCTGCTTACCAATTAATCGATAGTCGATCGATCAACTTTAGATTAACTCATTAATCAATAACACACATCTCCATTTCTAGCAGAAAATAAAAAACTTAAACAGTTGGGCAGATAAAAACAAAGTGCCTGTTTCATGTTGCTGGCGAGCGTTCTCATCTCCAGCTCCATGTTCCTCAGTGATAGCTCCACCTTCAGCTTGTCCTGGACCTCAAACTGATGCTGCTCCTCCACCCGCTTCAGCTTGTCTTTGGTGGTGTCGTACATCATGGAGGCATTCTGGCGATTCTCCTGCTCTTGTTTCAGTTGGAATCTTCACACCATGTGCAACACAAAGAGAGCAAGTAAATAAATATATATATTTAAAAAAAATTAATAAAAAGTCCAGAGGAAACCATTTCAAAGTTAGCCCAAAAATCAACAACAACAACAACAACAAAAAATCTCACTTGATGTTTGTGAGTTCAGTCTGTATTTCCAGCTGGTTGCGCTCCAGAAGAGCCCTAGCGTCTCTGACTTCCTCCAGTAAGCCCTTCAGCGACGTTCTTTCCGCTTCCAGCTGGTTCACCTTCTCCGACAGATACCCATGGCGACTTCGCAGTTTTTGAATGGAGCGCTCATACTCGTGGAAAATGTTCTGTATCTTTGCCGTAGTTGTGGGATCTGGGGGATGAAATACAGTGAGATGGTCATGGAAGAAGGTCAACTCAGCATCTGGTGAACCCGTCGTTGATTTGGCCGTGTGTTTTGGACCAAGAGATGAACTGTTTCCATTTTTTGGATGCAGGCCACCAAACTGATCCACCGCCCACAGTGAACGGCTAAACAAAAGAGTTGATTTTAAAAAGCTCAAATATAATTAAAAAGGCTTCAGATACATCCATTAAAATGACGGTTAGAATTTGTGCCACCTGTGAAATGGGTAAAACAGTATGTCATTAAAGGTATTAAAAGTGTTAAAATTTAATATCTACACTGTTCAGTTCAATTCTGCTCCGATAAAAGAATGCAATTATTTTAAGACACAGCTTCACCACGGGTGCCAACAAATCCATCTGTCTGTGTCTGTCTGTAAAACTAGATTATCTATTTTTATTTAGCAACAAAAAGTAAGAAAAGTAAATAACTCCTCATGTATTGCGCAAGCTTATTACCCAAAGCGAATGACTCCAGCTTCTGCTTGAAGGAGGCTGCATTACAGTAGCCTGAAGTCTGTGAGTCCGCGTCGTCTGTGTCGGACGACTGTGTGAGTTCTTCCAGATCGTCAGGCACGCTTAAGTCTTCGAGACTCTGGACCTGGAAAGAAACAAATGACGATAAAATTATTCCCGTATCTGTTTCAAATCCAACTCTCGTTTGTGTAGTCGATCTGGTTGTTTGTACCTTGCTTTTCTGTTGACCTGTAGTCGCAGACCTGAGCCGCACAAACACAAAAACAAAAACAAGAGGAAAAAACAGTAATTCTAAAGATTTGCACGAACATAGTGAAAATACTGAAGGTGTAATGATATAATGCAGAATATTGTTGAGAAAGCAATTGCAAGCTTTTGCTGTAACGCAAGATATTTCTGACTTGGTTGATAAAAGCAAATTTGACATTTTAATGTCTTATAAAAGCAATAAAAAAACACAGATTTAGATATATTTTGGAAGTACTTTTGTTGTATATTGTGAATATTTGTCTATTTTCTGCAGTGTAATAAAACTTAGATGTGCAAAGTTGAAAGAAGCCCCCTGTATGCTTTTATCAAAAGTAAATGTTTCAGACCCTCACAACTTAAAGAAAGATAACCTGAGTAAATGCAAAATGCAGTTTTCAAATAATCACTTTAAGGGAAAAATGTTATCTGAACCCTCCTGGTTCCTACGTTGACGATTGCCTCTGAAACTGATTGTGTCATCCTTAGTAGCAACAACTTGTAAAAGCATTTTGGAAGCTTTGTTTTTCTTAGCTATTCAGAGAACTTTAGGTACACTTTAACTAAATGAAAAGTGAATTTTGTATTTACTCAGGTTGTCTTTAATAATAAAAGTTCGGTGGTGACCTGAAAACAAACAAACAAGCAAAGCAAAAACAGAAGAAAAGCTTAAGGCAGCAAATACTTTTACCACACACTATGCTAACAATAGGGCTGAAACGATTAATCGACTCTTGATTAATCGACAATTGAAATAATCGGCAACTAATTTATCTAATCGATAAATTAGTTGCCGTGTCAGCTGTTTGGGATTCCCCTCCGTAATTTCCCCTCAGAAAGCACGAGGAGAATCCGTGCTTTCTGATTGGCTACCTGTCACATTCAGCGTTAAGCTCCCAGTCGGGGAAAACCCCTGATTTGGCACCACACACTGCAGGATGACTGGTTACGAAATCACCAGCGAGAATCTTAGATCGGCCAACGATCTAAGATTGTCATAAGGGCAAAATGGGGGCAAAAAATCGTGTAGTGTGAACTACTGCATTAGGTGGTTGGATGTGCCCGTCGTCTCTATTTAAATCTAGTGATTACTGAAAGGCCAATACAGTATACAAACTTTATAATCTGCACTCTTTTGGTTGAATGCAGTATTTATTTCCACTTTGGCTTTATGTTGTTTAGTTTTTATTTAAGTAATGTTTTTGTTAATGGAGACTGAGAATCAATTTTATTTTTGTTTTTGATTGTTTTGTTTATTTACTTTATCAGTTCCAGTATTATGTGTTCTTTTGAAAATATAGTGTTTCTATCTATGGCAGGAAATCACATGCATTCTTAGTCAATATTATCGTTTATCGCAATAATTTTTTAGACAATTAATCGCTCAGCAAAATGTGTTATCATGACAGGCCTACCCTCAAGTAACATATTTTTAGATTCACCCAATTGAAATTCAATTGCTAAAATAATTGTCTGTTGCAGCCCTAGTTAACAGTTTTATGCAGTCTGTTCACCTATCAACCACAAGTTTTGGAGAGGGAGATTTGTTTCCAGTAACTAGCGTTCAGATTAATAACACCAAATAGATTAGTGGCGCAGAGAGATGTGGGAAAGTGGCGTCCTGCATGTATACCTGTCTCCTTCATCGTCCGATATGTCACTTATAGTGTTTTCCTCAACCTCAGGTGAGGGTGCTCGATTAACTTGTATGTTGGCCTGCGGGCCTCCACTTTGCCGGGCCCAATGGACCATCAGCTCCAGCTGTAATTTTCCTTCTGCACCTTGCTTTATGCCACTGCAGCTCTGCACGACTGGAGCTCTGTTGGTGTTATGGAGAGCAATAAACCTGATAATCATTGAACTGTGACTGACTGAGGCCTTTGGTTGAAATGAAAAAGAAAGGACACAGTGAAACCAACACACCAAAACAAAACAAAACCCCCTTAAAGGGCCAGGCAGAATTATTTGCACTCTTGGCAAACCTTGTGTAGAAAGCCTGAAAAAATGAAGCTTCATCCTATCATCTAACCAAAGCTCCAGTAGATTTCTTTTTTTAATTCAACGTGTTTATTTTTGTGATAGTAGGACACAGAATAGTTCTTTCCCAACTTTATCTCGACTCAGTGGTTGTTATGGAAACTGGGCGAAACCAAGATGCAATTAGTTGCTCAGTGCGAGTGTTGGGAGTCAAATGACACATTTATTTTTAGGCTTTTTCTTACACATCTTTACCATGGGTGCAAAGAAATGTGGCAGCTCCTCCCACATTTCACTGAAAAACTGCCTAAAAACTAATGTTAAATCACACAGAATGAAAAAAACAAACAAAAAACAACCAGACAGATTGTACATAAAGTCTCAATATAAGACCAATTCCTAATGGCTATTTCAAATTAGTATTTTCGCTGGGAAGCAGCGACATGCATACCTTTGTCTGGTATCAAGCTGATATTCCTGATGAGATCTTCCAGCTTGAACCAAACTTAAACATACACTGGTCCCAGGTTTCTCCGAACCATCTGCTTCACTGCCATCGTGGGAAATGCGTGACTTTCGATGCGGCGCCATAGCTCCTGTTGCTTTGCCGGCCATCTAAAAAAAAAAAAAAAAAAAAAAAAAACATACAAGATTTATGAACTTGGCAGGAGAGAATGGTCCAGCTGAGGAAGGCCGAGGCTTGCACTTTAACATGCAATTCGGATCCGTGTTCGTGCTCTTTATCATACATAATTCAGCGTCGCCCCGCCCACTGGAGACCTAATACCTTAAAGCTGTTTCTACTTAAGAGGCTATTGGAACTGCATTACCTAGGAAAAATAGGTAACGGAGTTAATAACTTAGGAAAAATACCTGGGAAAAATAGGTAATGCAGTTAATACCAGACTTACTTCCTTAATAATACCTTCTACTTAAGAGTCTATTGGAACTGCAGTACCTAGGAAAAGTAACTATACCCCTTTTAGCCTTTTCACATCACAACCAGAAACTTTGATGCATTTTATTGTGATTTTAAGTGATAGACCAAAATAAACCAGTGAGTAATTTAGAAATGGAAAGAAAAAATAATTTATACAATGATTTTGTAAGAAGCTCACAATTAGAGAATGGTGCAAATTTGAGGCCGTCGATGCAGATGAAAAGTTTTTCATTCATTTTAAGACCAAAAAATTCACTGATGCGAGTTTTTGGTTTTTCATTTTAAGGATTATTATTAAATTGTTGCCCCACGTTTTCTTCATCGTATAAAATACACTGAGGTTTGTGGTTGGTTTACAACAAAATGCAAAAGAGCTCAAGGGATGTGAATAAGTCCTTATTTCTTAAGAATATAAAACTAACCCAAGAAGTTTGAATACTCTTGAATAATTGAAATTAAGAATTTGAGCTACAATATCCACTCTGCTATTGCTCAATTTTAACCCAATTTTTCTATTAATTTACTGAAGCCAACACACATTTACGTGTTATTGCTGGTTGTCATTTTCTTTGCAAACAATAAAATGACCATATAAATAGTAGATTATTGCCTGTCCTTTTCTTATTCTGTCCTTATAAAATCGATACACCAAAAAACTTGGATAATAAAAACTCTTTATGAGAATAACTGTAAAAACGAACACACAGCATGCATAATATGGGAAACCAAAACTGAAAATAAAACTCATTCCATGCATTAAAGAGAACTATTGTTCATGCAATCTTCACACATATTTGACACAAACATTTTCAGTGTAAACCACACATGCAAAGCACACGTATGACACAAGACTACAAAAAAAAGCACACAAATGTGGACCACAGATAGTCTTAGATTAGCTGGCCAGTCACTAGCATATTTTGTCTGAAAATTTGTACCACTTGCAGATATTTCACAGTACATTATATGTATGTAACTGATTTGGTATTTTGAAAAATCTGTGATTAACTTATTAAAGGCCAACTTAACCTTTTTTAATGAATTGATGACATTTTCAGGCCTTAGTTTTAAACTCACAAATTTAAGATTTTTTTAAGGCTGTGTGGACACCCTGCATAAATCTAATCAAAAGAATTGCAGTTTTTGACTTTTACAAATGACGTTGTCTACACACAGCTGTTCAGAAAACACTTGAGGGTCCACAGCTGGTTGGTTAGAATGGCAAGGAGTCAAGATGGGTATAAGTGAACCAAGCAGATCTACATGAAATGAAGCACAGGACAAGAAATAAACATGTAACTGCAACAATAAGGTCATAATGTTATGAGCCTTAACTGAAAGGAGGAAGAGAAACGTATTCAGGTATTGAATAAACTGAGGAAGAGAGAGAAAGATGAAGTCCAGAAGCAACTGTGTCAGAAGCAGCAATCCTATGTCGCTTTCTTGGGCTGGGCCTTTGCTTTGAATACAACTCCCAGCATTCCTACCTCAGGGTTAAACCTCATCATGTCCTCTTCTTCAGGCCCTTCTCCATTAGAGACATCTGGACGTCTGTGTTGCAAGGCTGGCTCAGACGTCAGACTCTCTTCTGAGCCCGCGTTGGACCAGCCAGCTTCATGTAGACGGCCAGCAGAGTCAGTAGCGAGCAGAGCTTTGCCGTTAACCTTTGAAGCAGCAGGTTTGCTGTAGCGATCGGTATCGTCTTCGCTTTCTTCCTGTGCGGCGTTCAGCTGCGATGAAGCATTGGCCTCGACATCAGCTGTGAGTAAAGCTGACTTTTGATGGATAAAGCTATTGTTAACATCCTGATCACAGTCCGGTAGCGTTTCTTCACACAAGGAGCTGCCTGGTGACTCTACCATAGACTCCTCCTGTCCTGACTCTCTCTGCTCAGGGATGGTGAGAAGAACAGTACTTCTTGCTCTGGCTGTGGGGCGAACGATGTCCTCTTCTTCCTCGTCACTTGAATCTTCACCCGCAGAGCTGGACGCAGGAGAAGCGTCTTCCGTGGGGGTTTTCACAGAACGGCTTGATTCAAAAAGTTCACCAAACTTCTCCTTTAATTCCCCAGTGACACTCTTAAAGGTGGATTTTACCTCCCTTTTCTCCACCTCTACCCAGAGTTTCTCGTAACGCTTCTCCCACGGCGCATCTCCACCTACCTTTTCCTCCGTGTCAGAGCCTGCATGGCCTAAGTTGTTCAAACTGAACTCACATCCATCTACTGCATCATCTTTCTCCTTTGATGATGTGATTTGACAAGGAAGAACAAACAAACAAACAAACAAAAACAAACAACAAAAAAAAGACAGAAATGCAAAAACAAAGGTTTTGATATAATATCCAGAACACAAGGCAGACATAGAATCCACTTGAGATGTTCAAACTAGGGGTGAACCGATTCCGATTTTTGCTGATACCGTTGTTTTTAGTCTGAAAAGTCACTAAATATAACGGTGATTATTGTTTACGCCCATGTGGAGATGTGATCAGGTTTCTCGGTTAAGTATTGACCAGTCACCCAAAATTAAGGAAATTGGGGCCGATTTATCGGTGCACCCCTAGTTCAAACTGTCTATTTTGTAATGAAAACTGGGTAAAACTTTCCATCTCTAAAATTGCAAAACTGGTAGACATAACTCAAAAACCTGCAATCATTTTCCGTACAATGAATAATTTAGGCAATACACTCTCTTGGTTCACATTACAAATTTTTGACAGAGTGAGAAAGTTCAAAATACTTTAACAAATATATTGTACATTTGTTGCTTCTTGCCAGCAACACTTTAGTACATTTAGGTAGCTAGTTATACCTTGTAAAAAAGACATTCTGCTTTTGCTAAAAATGTTCCAAGTTATTCCAAATTAGAAGTCATCAAGGTCTTGCATCCAAAGAATGTGATAACATTTCTCTCCAATATGACTTGCTCATGTATTTTTAGAAAGAGAAAGACGCTTAAGCTGGAGACGATGTTGCTGAAAAGGAAAATTGAATTCAGGAGGCAGAGACAACTGTATCAACATTTCTCACCCTCTCCTGGTGTTCTTCAAAATCTGAACTGTCTTGAGTGTTTTCTGTCCCCTGAGAATGGTCAGCAGCACCTGGAGAGAAGATGGGAGTCAGTACCCAGAACACTGGGCATGTGCACGAATAAAGGTAATCTTAAAAAGGACAACTAAATTGTACCATGTTCATGCGTCGACCGTCGCCGATTGCCAGTTGGAGAATTTTCTCGAGAGCCTCTAGTCTTTTCTATCTCACTATCTGAATCTGGTTGCAGGACAAAGAAACAGATAAAAACTCTCGCATGTTGCATATGTTGTACTGGGGACACACAAGATAGAAAAAAAAGTCACCAACTTACCTTCTTCGTCGCCTGTCGTCTGAAAACTTATCTTAGTAGTATGAGGTTGGGGCAGCGGAGCAGAGACGGAGGGCGTGCTGGGTAGACTCTTCCCAAAGCTGCTGCTCCTCTTAGGTGTTGAGGTTCTGGGAAGACCACGATCTTCTTTCTGTCCACCACCAGAAGAAATACCGTCTTTCTGAAACTCCTCTTGGCCAGAGGAGGGAAACTTCAACCCAGGTGGTGTTCTTTTACTGATACTGCTGGTAGAATCCCAGTCTGATCCATCTGCACCACGAACATAAGATACTTTAAGTCAAGTAATAAAAAAAAAAGATTAGTTTGTGGAGCCACGGATAATACATTTTATGTCAAGTTAAACATTACACCCCTCTTCTCTTCTACTCTTCTAAGCTACAGTCTAAAGCAAAATATGCAAATACAGCTTTTAGTGATTACATCTGAACTCATTACTGTTACTGAGCTGCATCTTTTGCTTCAAAACGGGTCAGGACAGAAAGAAAAATCAATGCAAAAGTCAGTGCCGCATGTAAAGAACACAGGCTTTTTAATCGGTTGCTCATCAGCAGTTGTTTTCTTTTATGTTAAAACTTTGGTTGAAGTCAACAATAATTCACACTAAAGCAAAAAGAACTTCAACAATGACTCAGGTGAATGTTGTAGATTCATGGTAAGGAGAACATAAACCTGAAACAAATCCTAAACAAACAACACTATCATGCTTTGAAGCAGAGGTTTATAGAGTGAACTTTGTGCAATCATCTTTCAAAAGTACCTCTCAGATTATAGATTTGATGAGTAATTGTCTCACTCTTATGCTAAAACCATTACAGGTTGTAGCTTGTTTGATGGAAATCAGTCAAAAAATAGAGTAAAAGTCTTTTGTTGGAGAAAAAAAACAACAACAAAAAAAACATTACCTTCAAGATCATCTACATCCCCGACACCAAGCTCGTCCATTATGTTGACATTTCCTTTGTGGCTGCTCAAAACACTGAGCGCTTTAGAACTTTCTTTCTGTTTTAAATAAAAGACACAGCACTGTAATTGTAGCACATATCAGTTAAGTTCTGTGTCTCAACCTGTTAAATGTACCTTTTTCTGTACAGGATTGTCTTCCTTTGGAAGCTCCCTTTGATTGTCCCTACTGTCACTTCCATCTGAAAAAAGACGGGATGTGATTTTAATTGGCAACTACAGAGTTCTCCGGGAAGCATCCAGAAAATCCAGATGATGCAGGCAGTTAGGAGACTGTTAGAAGCATTTCCATGCAAATGAGCTGGAGGTTAGCATGTTTCTGCATCGCCATGCAAACTGATTTATTTGAATGGAACACAAGTTCAGCGATGGTTGAGATTAGTAGAGTTTAAATCACAACATTCCTTTAAAACAAGCCACCTACAGCTATCTTCAGTTACCTCATATTTCGTTTATTTTTTTTTTAACCTTAATAGCCACAAACTTCAGTGTATTTTATTGGGAATTCTGTAGCTGTGGTGGGACGTCTTCTAAGTTTTCATAAAAATGTTTCATTTCTCATCCAGTCAGCTTCTTCAGTTCTAAACATGGCTTGAAAGTATGAGGCTAATAAGTTTCAGCACGAACAATCAGATTAATAGAGGTCACTAATGGGGCCGTCAACGCAGACAGTGATTGAAGACAAGAGTGGAAGTAACTATCTATGTCTGGCTTAAATAAAACAACATTAAACATCTTTTAGTATGTGTCTATGCCTTCTCCTAAGATTGTAATTTTTAAGGGTAGTCATAGTGGTTTATAGTGTCTCTGAATTTTCAAGTTCTGGATCAGATTCTCTGTTGGTTTTAAGTCTAGATTTTGACCGGGCCTTTGTAACACATGAACATGCTTTGAAATAAACCCTTCTACTGTAGTTCTGGCTTGTTGCTCTATTGGAAGGTGACCCTCTTCCCCAGACTCAAATTTTGTGGTTGTAGGTTTAAAAATCGTGCTGTAAAAAAATGAAAAACAATACATTTTGTGCTGGTCTGTCATGTAAAATCCCAATAAAATCCAACAAAGGTTGTTCTTGTACTGTAACAAAAGGCAAAAAAGTTCAAGACTTCCCCAAGTTCTGAACTTTTGTGCTTTGCGTTTCTTCTGCAAGGCACTCTAAGTTCTGAAAATACTTAGAGTGCTCTGCACTTTATAGCGAGTTGACAGGATCAAGCAGGTACAGTGAATGCTGCATGCATCCCCTTATGCGACAATGATGTGATGGTGAGTTTTCTGATTAGCAGGGATTGAAGACAGGCGTACCCTCTCCCTGGCTGCCTTGTGGCATGCCTACATTCTTGCGAGGCTCTATCTCTGCCATCCTACTCCCTCCTTCCCCTCTTAAAAAAGAAGGAATGTAAAACACGTCTACAAAAAGAAAAGTAACAAACTGTTGGGACGGTTTTGTTCAAAGGGACACACTTTACATTCTGCATTTATAACTTTTACTAGACAAACATAAAAGAAGGATAAATGCCGTTCATTAAAGTGCAAGTTTCTGTAACAATAAATAGATAAAGTCACACGATTTGTGCTGCATGGAATGTTGCCTGGAATGACTTGATTGCATCTAGAAGCAAAAAAAAAAAAAAAAAACACTGAAACCTTCAAAAAGAAAAGTGAAAAATAATAAAAGTATACATTTACCTTCTTTGAGTGAATCTTCCACAGGAGCTGCTCCCTCTTTATTTGGGCTGTGCAGCCTTGGCTCTTCCTTATGCGGTACATTGGAAAGTTCAGAGTTTGACTGAAATTTACAAATAAATTTGAATACTTAAGACCGACAAAAACAAGAGCAGTCATCTGATCAGGAGTTCAGTAACATATTTGTTTATACCTCAGAGTCCCATGAACTCTCGTCTCCTTCCCCTTTCTTCAGACCCAGTTCTAACCGGAAGTCTACATAGAAATTTTAATTAATTAGTATAGAGTTTTTATTTTTAATACATCAAGAACACATTTCAAATATGATATGTACTGATGCTCGAACGCTAGAGCGCTGTAACAATTGCAACAATACTGTCAGTTTGCGAAACATGATCACTGAAAATCTGTGGTATAAAAATAAATCATGACTCTTCTTAAGCAAAAAGAAATATATTCATGATAAGCAAACATTTAGCGAACTTAGCATCCTCCAAATACATTTTTCCAGATAAATTCTAAAGAACTAATTTACTTGGACTTTCAGTTGAATCAAGTTTGACATCCGAGTTGAACTTTTTGGTTACATCGACTGTTAGGAATTTTCCAAGTAGTTCCATGTTAGTATTCATACCTCTTTTTTTATCTTTACCAACTTCTACTTTGGGGACAGTCGGAACTCCATCATGGACGTCCCCACTGTCTTGAGATTTATTGTTAGCATTTGATGAGTCTTTTTCATCTTTTCCGTTTCTGTCATTGTCTTTTTCATCTTCAGTAAAATTTTGTTTCTAAGAGAAAAAAAGATCATGTATTTAAAACCACATTTCACTGACATTTGAGTTCACAACTATAAAACAAATAGGCACAAACCAAGAATTAGGCTTTGCAAACTTAGCCAACTGTTGAAGGTCTTGGCAGAAGTAATGTGAATGCAAACCATCTTATTTGACACCCAGTAACCAAACATCCCTGTTTTACCTGAATACCAGGCTTGTCGGTGCTTTTTAGCTCGTGCCATCTCAGGCTTGTGTTCTCAGATCGATCGGATGAGCTTAGGTCCACATCATCAATGTCAGTCTGGGGTAACGCTTCATCAGAGACCTCTGAAAGTTGATGTTGTCCACCGGTATCATCATCCTGGATGGGTGAATTGGAAAAGACCACTTTCCCTCTCTGATCTTCGTCATAAGACTCTCTTGTTCTGGCAACGCTTGCGGTTTCAGTTTCAAGCGGAGCATATGATGTTAGTCTAGCTTCACCTTCATCAACTGACTTTTCACATAAGCCAGCAGAATCACCTCCAACATCAAGCAGTTTGGCTGTAGCACTGGCAAAGTCATACTGGAGTTTTTGATGCCTGCTATCAGAATCCTCACTCGACTCAACGTCTTTACTCTGATTTTCATCGACGACCAGCGTTTCTCCCTGAGCTTTGGCTTCGTCTTCAGCTTCATAATTTCCGTCGATGTAGGAATATGGAATCTCTTCGGTATCGTCTTCAGTTTGAATGTTATCTGTTTTTGCTTTTTCTGCTTCTTTCTTGTCTGACTCGTCACTCTCCTCTTCATGATCATCATCCCAACTGCTACTGTTCCCTTCCTCATTTTCGGAATCTGACTTTTCTTCCTTTATTGAAGAAGATCCTGCTGGCTCGCCATCATCACAGAGTACTGGGCCTTTTGTGTCTTCACACTCAAGCGCTACCGACACCACAGGGGAGGGGTCATTGGATTCTTTCTCAATACTGTCTGTTTCCTCTTCTTGCAAGGAGCGCTTGTGCGTTTCTTTCGTCTCATTGTCTGCTTCGTTTAAACCTAGTGATGCTACTTCACATTGAGCACCAGTGTCATTTTGGTTATCGACTTCAGAGGAATCCCAATCGGATTCAACTGCAGTTGCTACAATTGGTTTGGTTTTGGCCTGAGGAGAACTTGGTAAACCCGGGTCATCAATATCTGGCTCTGCTAAGACGAATTGTGTTGAAGAATCCCATGAAGTATCAGGCTGCTCCTCCTTTGCTTCCAGCTGCATATCTGGAGGTTGGAAATCGTTTTCCTGTTGAAGAACCTCAATGTTTGCCTCGCTCTCTTTGGGTATGTCAACATCACTTCCTTCTATTGAAGAGCCCCATGAGGATTTATGTCTACCTGCCTCAACAGGTTCCCTGCTTGACGAAGCATCGTCTTCCGCGTCAGACTTGACATTCTTTCCGACGTCGGCTAACAGCTTCCCAGGACAAGTGATCAAAGTGCTCCCACCAATTCCCTCTGCTTCATTTCCTTCCTCATCATCACTGTCATTCCAAACTTTGTCGACACCATTTGTCCCGTCGCTCATGGAATCCTTGTCATCATTTTCCGTCTCTCTGTCTGACTCCGCTTCTTTAACTTTACCGGGTGACTGAGCTGCTTCGGGGGGGAATGGGACTTGTGTTATTTGATTTGAATGTAATGCTTGGTCTGATGACCTCATACATTCCTTAGCAACGCTCTCTTCTTCATCGGACAGCTTTGATTCCACCCTAATGGCAGACACAATGCAATCACCTGCTACGTCTAATGTTGCTGGCATTGCAGAGGTTTTTGCACCGTCAGGATTGTTGACGTCTGCGTTTTCCATCTCCGCTTTGTCGACCTCGTGTCTGACGGTAACAGGAGTCTCAGCGTTCAGAGAGGATTTACTGTGGGGAGAGTTTTGAGTATCAGCTCTGATATCAGTTGCAGAGCAGTTCTGACTGTGATTTTCCTCCTCCTCAGATCCATCTTCTTCTTCTTCATCGCTTTGTTCACTATCATCCTCTTCACCTTCTTCCTCCTCATCATCTTCATCTTCTTCCTCCTCCTCATCTTCTTCCTCTACTTCTTCTCCAGAGTCCTCTCCATCAGAACCTTCCTCCTGAGAATTATTAGCACTTAAATTTTGCTCTGAGTGTTTTCCTTTCCCCCTTTCAGCTGAATTGTCTCCTTGTTTTTTGGCATTTGGAAAAAAACAAACAAAAGAACAGAAAGCCGTTACAAAAGCACACAGTAAAGCTTTACTACTACATTTTTACCTTTCTGGAGATATGAAGAGGTGATTTGGAAAGGGTGGGAACTGTAGAGGAATCTACTGGGACACTAGTTTTACGTAGCGGCTCTGATTCTGTGTCACTTAGGGAAGTGTCGGGTAGAACAGGAGCTACGGGGCAAACGGGGATAACAGATTACAATCACAAACTACTATAATTAGTAACAAATGACTAAAAGATTCTTGGTACCTTCTCCCATTTTAGATCCCAAAAATCGTCTTAGATTCACTTTAAGTGGTTTCTAAAGTTCAAAAACATGACATGGAAGTTACATTTGAACAAAATAAATAAATAAGGCTGTTGTGCGTCAAATATAAGCCTCACCAACCTTTCCCGCAGAGGAGTCATCATCATCTTCTGTTGAGGGCCATTCGTCATTAGCACTTTTAGAAGCTCTAAGGAAGGAAGAACGATTACAGTCAGGAAAATCAAGTCGCAAAATGGAATTATCGAATGCAACAAGAAAACTCTGCTTACCGACTGACTGACTCTGACAACGAATTGTCTTCTAAATCTGCCACAAGGGAGAAATACGTTTTTATTAATGTTTTGTCTAAAGAAAATTTACCAAGACATTCCTCCGACGTGAAAAAGATTCAAAGCATTTAAGGCGCCCTATAGAAATTCGTATACCTTGAAATGTTTTCACATTTTCTCAACTTTAACTGTGATTTTAAAGTTAAAATAATACACAGACCAACACACAGAACTACATAATAAAAGTGAAATGAAAGGAATCTACTAGACTTTTTTTTTTTGCAAATACAAATGTCAGAAGTGTTTTTTCCCCCAAATAGAATCGGCCTCCTTGACACATTACTCATTGACTCACATCTAGAGACTGAAAGTGAGCCAATGTGTTTAGCTCTGTATTTAGCACCATGTGTGACGGAGCCCGATCTTAATAGTAACTCAAATCTGGCCGTTACAATGGAAAGCAAACTAATTCTGCTAACAAAGTTCATCTAAGCATAGTACCTCCCCCAGCTTCATTTGTCCCAAGCTCTAGATCCAGTCAAGAGGTTATGCGTGAGGAATAAATAAAATGATCAGTCAGTCATACAGGGGAGTCAGTCAAACTTACTTATTCACTATCTAACCAAAATAAGTGTGTACCACCTTTATCAGTGGCTGGTCCTCCCAAAGAAAAGCCTGGTTCTGGATCATGGAAGGGAATGCTCGGTGGTTTTTTCTTCTTGTATGAACCTGGATATGATACTGAGGCCCTGTGTGTCCTCTTGGTCCCATACTCTGTGATTAGGAGGGAACAACTGAAAAGGAAGTGAGGAAAAAAAATAGAAACTCAAAATGCCACGGTGCTCATATCAAGCATGAAAATATAGATTACTGTTAGTTTTGGTGTTGCTCAAAGAGATTTTAAAACCACATTCAGTGCTGTGAAAGTGTATCTGTACCCACAGGTTTCTCCTGTTTTTACTTTTTTTTTGTTGCACTTTGGGATAATGTGAGAAAATGCAAGTCCATTTTAAAATGTAATTTCTTTCATGAAGGGAAAAGAACCTGGAACAAAGTGGAAAAGTAGCTGCACACTAAACTTAAAAACAGCATAAAAATTATATTTGCAGATAGTCTTTTACATTGTTGTGGACATTTGGCCCAAAGTCACTTAGTAAAAGTTCCCAGCATGTTCTTTGCTGACTGACTTTCTTTCCTTATGTGTTTTTTATAATTCAGTTCAATGTAAAAAAAAAATACTTTAATTCATCACTTTTTATATTTAATGTTATTCAGTTTTCTTTACAGAGTTGTTGTAGATGTTCTGATCTGTAAAACAGATCGGAACATCTGATCTGTTGTTTAAAACAGATCAGTCAGATCAATCAGTCAGAGCAATCATCTCCAGATGTTCCAGACCAGTCCCCAAAACAGAACCAATACTGTATATTGCAAAGGATTCAGTGATTAAATGAAAAATCTGTACAATGTGCACATTTTTTCACCACATTAACCGATTAATCGTCAGAATAATCGACAGATTAACAGATAACTAAAAATAATTGTTTGTTGCAGCCCTAAATTACAGAAACAGCTTTTTGTTGTTGCCATGAATGTGTATTCATTTTTGAGTTGACCTTACCTATGATGGCCATTTTTTTGTGCGCAGTCATCAGCTGTCCACCCTCTTTTGTCCTTAATAGTGATGTCTGGATCGAACTGCAAGAGAAGCTTTACCATACTGTGTTGACCGCTGCTGGCAGCTAGCATTAAAGGGGACCTGAAAGTGAAATCAGTGTCAGCAGAAGAGCTTTCAACAGTTCGACACGTACTACCGTCATCAACCGCGACTGACAAATGGTTTCTTGTTCGGTACTGGCCTTTGTTCGTGGTCAAGAGAATTCACATCAGCTGACTCTTTTAGGAGAAACTCGGCCATTTCAATACGGTCTTCACGGATCGCAACAGTCAATGGGGCGAACCCCTCCTGGATCACAGATCAAACAACATTGATGAAATGGAAATAACACTTTGCCGTGAATGTGAACAAAATCTCAAGAAACTGTGACTAAAACACACTTTTCTGAAAAAAAAATAAAAATACTCGTTTTTGACAGAAAGCATAAACTCATACGGCAATCACCTTGTTTTGCGCGTTAATTTCTGCCCCGTGCTGCAACAGACGTGTCGCTGTGGGAATGGAGGGGATGTTCGCTGCTAGATGGAGGGCAGTATTGCCGTTGGCGTCTGCAAGATTTGGATCGGCGTGATTTTCCAGCAATATGGCCACGCAGCGTTCATGCTGGCCCTCTACTGCCTGTTAACCAAACAAAAAAATAAATAAAAATGAACATATATTAAGAATTGAGGGCTGGAACAATAGCCAGTAATGACACAGGAGATGGCAAAATGTCATAATGCTTCAACTGACAAGGTATAGAAAGCCTTAATTATGAAGTAAACCTGTAGTGCAGTAGCGTAATCTTGTACTGAGAAACCCAACCTTTAATTTGAGTGCATGTTACTGAAGTTAAAGCATAAGAGACACAAAAACTGTTCTAAAAACAATTAAAAAAAAGAGTGTCAGATTATGCAAAAGATTATTTTACTTTAAGGCTTTTTACGCATGTTCAGCAGGGGTGCAATAAATAAATCCAATTATTCAACACCAAAAAGAAAAGGATTCCCGGTCTCTCGGAGTGTCATCATGCAGGATTACCTTCATTAGGGCGGATCTGTTTTGATTGTCACGCAGGTTAAGTTTGGCTTTGCTATCAACGAGGAACTGAACCACTTCATCATGACCGGTAGCGCACGCAATGTGAAGTGGAGTTCTGTTAAAGGGAAGAAGAGTTCAGAATCATGCAAACACCAAACATCGAACATTTGTACAAACCCTTTTAAGAATCTTTAGAAAGTCATAAATAGAGACAAGTTAATTAATCAACCAGGGATCTGAATTGGATGATTTCATCCTCTTACTCATCAAAACTTAAAAATAAATAAATAAATTAAAATGCTCCTTTTAGTTCAATTAAAACTATGCATTGACGCATAAATTAAGATAATCTTATTATTTTTAAATTTTCCGATGCTCTTGAAGCTTAGAAATTAAATGGGAAGTGGGAATTAAGTAGAGGTCAGGGAACCTTTGCACCTGATTCATTTTTTTTAAAGATCTAAATAAAATAAAAAAATGTAATTTGCTCTGTATTACATTAACAGGCCATTCTAACAGTTGTTTTCCACATAAAATCTTGGGATACATGCATAATTTACTTAGTGCTGCAAGATTTATATAAAAAGCATACTGGTCAGGTTGGATAAGGACAGTACAGACTGGCAAAAGGTACAACGAATTTAGCTTTACTTTAATCTACCAGACAGCTCAAGCAGGGTTATACTTTACAGGAAACTTGTGAGGATTACCTGTTCTCCTTGTCAAGTTGATTGATATCGTTCTTCTTAGCCAGCGGCTTCAGCTTGGTCAAATCACCCTGGGAGACAGCCTTGTGAATCTTCCCCAGATCCTTGTCTTTCAGGTCGTAGCCATCAGAAAGTGCACTGACATTGTCTGAGGTGCCACAGTTCTTCTTTTTCTTAGTAAAGCTCAATAACTTCTTCATTGCATACGGCAGTTCAACCTCGCTCCTTAACCGTCACTACCTTCCTCTCGTTAGCTGCTGAGGGGTCACCACAGGCGTCTTTCCCATCCCTAAAAATAAGACGCAGAAAAGCCGATTAGAAGTGCCGCGAGCCGTTTTTTTTTTTTTTTTGGTTTGCCTTGATGATAAAGCTAATGCTGGTCCCCACGCGCGAATTTAAGGCGAAGTAGCTTCTGTGCCTTTACAGCCTGGTAATCGACTCCCATGTAAAGAGGCCACGATGCCCGTTAGGTGTAGTGTCTCATTACTGGAAGACGGTGTTGGGTGACAGAAAAAAAAAAAACATACCAGCAATGCTAACGACAGGTTTCAGAGGTGCTAACTGCAGTTCATCTCCCGACACGGTGTCTTCTAACAGTCCGTAACGACAACAAATGAGTTTAATTAAAAAAATTAAAACGTTAATATTCCGTTAGTGTTTGTATTCCGAAGCGTTTAAAATGAAAACAGCCGGTTATCACGTTAGCTAATGTCAGCGCTGACCGCAGTTATCGTTATGGCTTCGTGGTTGTTACCATGGCAACATACTGTATAAAAATATTGGTATGAGGCGCTCATAGCGAACTAGCTAGAGTACAAAAAATATTCGAATTCTCATCTAAAGTCAGCTTAAAAATAAACATTATTCACCATTGTTGTTTATGGAGTCCTGCTTAACATCATATTGAGGATTAATGTTGCGCCTCCCACGTCGTCACTTCACTAATGATGCAAACCGCCACATTTAAAACGAGTTTGCGGTGAGGCGCAGAACAGAAGAGATTTGACGACGACTGGGGAACTGCAGCACTAGGGAACGGCATCTTTTTGCTCATTCGGTAGAAAAGTATTCTAAAGAGAATATAAGTACCAAACCCGAAACATTGCTAACTAAATGCTAACTAGAAGTCACTAAAACTGTTTACAATATTATATATTAATACTTTTATACGCCTTAAATGCAAACAATTCCAATAGTTTACGAAGTGTTAATTGTAATAACAACATTAGACCAAAGTTACTAACCTGTTGATTGTCGAATTTCAGTTACTATCATCGAGCTAACGAAAGTATGCTCACATAAACATGCTTCCACTGGTAGTTTCAAGGAACCAATCAGAGATAAGTAAGGGGCGTTACTATTCCGATTAACCAATAGGAGACTTCAATTTAATTTAGAAAGGTTGGTTTACAACCCATTGAAGACTTTGCTGTGTAATAACAGACGTTTACCACAAGGTGGTGCCATTCTTTCAAAGATTGACTTCTATTGGCATATCAACAAATCACGGTGTTAAGTTCAGTAAATGTATTGACAGCTGAAATAAATAAATATTATGTCTTTTATTCTTGCGTGAGAAAATATTTAATCGAATTCCATCTGAGAACATTATTAAAGTCTAAACAGACCTGTCCTGTTTTTCTTTTTAGAACAACAGAATGGCTTCCCCTATCAGAGAACTTGTATTTTTCTAAAAACAAAAATAAATAAAATAAAATGAGTCACATTAATCTGACCTTCGTACATAGTGCAAGAGTGCATGGATTACATCAATGTGATGCCATGGCATTAGACATTTGACTAAGCGGTAAAAACCCATTCTCAGCCTTAAAGCTCTGAAGAAGTAGGCTACAGACTTTTATCACTGTACGTTATACCAAACTATGCAACACACAAAGAAACACTGAAATCTTTGAGATTCTTTCCAGTAATACTATTCAGATCACATGCCAAAAACGAGCTGCGTCTGATGTCACAGAGAAGAAGATGAACGCAACAGTAAATTCCCCTGAAATCCACCCTTAAATCACGTTGCATTGCTCTGAGGTCAGCATTAAATATTTATTCACCTTGAAAGAAAACTATGAAAGACCCCGCTCTAAAAATGTGATTCTCATAAAATGAACAACGCTGAAGATACATGTTGGCTAATCCAAAAACTTGATCTGGGTCGTTGGAGGTGAGAAGTTTTGTCCCGGTTTGATCTCTTTTTGTCTCCGAAAATTCTTTTTGAAAAGTAAGTGAAAAGAAAAAGAGATAAACAGGTTAAGAAGCTGAAGATAAGTCATTGTGCGAACAAGTCACTCGGGTTCCGCTCGTCTCTTTGTCTGCTGGAACCAATTATCTTTCTCGCAGCTCTGCAGGTGCACAAGAAATCCAGGAGACGTGAAAGTCATACTGCTGATTTCTGCTGCTTTTTGCACAAGTTTTTATTACTCTTGACATATCTCTGCCTTACTTACAATTCCCTTTTTCTATCACTTCTCATCAGAGGTGTTCATTGATCCACATCAACTACAAATCTTTCCACACTGTAGGAGCCCAACAATCTTTGTTCTTATCATTTGGTGCAGCCAATGCTTTCAGTTTTTGTTTGCTGGAAAACCAAAGTCAAGTAGTTCCTTGTTAATGAACACACTTTGAGCTACCAAAACAAAGCGATCTGTTCGTGTTAGCAGGCGTCAGAACCTCCAGAACTTTCTTAAAAACGTGGGGAAATTGATTCGTTATAAAGACGAGTTATGAAATCTAAGTGAAATTCTGGCTCAATTAATTTATTTGAAAGTCATTCCAATTTAACAAAGAAAGATCCATAATAATCCCTGTCAAAAAGGAGAAATATGATACTACATCATATGGTCACATTACTGTCGTAATCCATGTTCATCTGAGATTTTTTCTTCACTCGTCCAATTAGCTTAATCCCAATAAAGTATCAGTGTCCTTGACTTAAGAGGTGATTATATCTTATTGAAAATATTTTTAAAAGAACTGAGGACTGGAATGCATAATGTCACTGCTTTCTCCATTCAGGAGAAATCTTTACGTCGGTATCGATCCAAAACTATCGATACCAAGTCGATATCAGTATCAGATCTGAACTAGTTTGATAAGATCGATACTTTAGTTTCAGATTCCCTCTTGAAATGTAGCTTTATGTTTGTGTAGTAGTTTCTCAGCGCTACCATAAAAATCTTTTTACTATTGCAGTATGCTTACTTAGAAAACAATGCACATAAGTTTGATTTAATGTTCTATTGTTTCAGTTCATCTTAAAAACATGTTGTTAAAGTATTTTTGCAGACACCTACAGATTTTATATGCGTCTGGCTCCCTGATAACATTTAACATTTCACACAAAACAACCCTTTTCTAATACCTACATGGATTTTTTAAAAAAGTTTCTAATTGGTTGCGCTTGAGCTTATTTTGCAGTATCAAAGAAAAGAGGGTCGAATGCAAATGAAGGACAAAAAAATCTAAAAAATAAAAAACATTTTCCTTGCACTTCACAAATATGCTTTACTTTATATTTATTTCTCACAAAAAAATCCCAACAAAAGCTTCAAACTGCGAGAAAATTCAACGTGTTTGAGAATTTTTCCAAGGCACTGTAAACGAAACGTAGTTGAACGCAGACTGAACTAGACTTTGGAGAGTTTGGAGGAGTTTTGGCTTCCAGCTCAGCATCCCTAACGCTCATTCTGGTAGTAGCTGCCTCCCAAACCTGAAACATGAAGTGAGACATGATAAATGGGGTGAGCACACGCTGTTTAGAGCGGGGGGAAATAATTAAGTGCTCTCCGATGTACTATAACTATTACAAAATGAGGTTGCAACCTCGAGAAGAGGTCTGGTGTCAGCATCAGCAGAGCCCTGCATGTCAAACTCCCACAGCAGGTCAGGCAGGCAGAGAGTAAAATAAGGTTTATCTTTGCTGCGATTGGTTTTAAAGTTTAACGAGTCTTTCCGTGTCTCAGTAAGTGAGTTTGTCATCAAGCATCACCTCAGAGGTGAGCTCCTGTTTCTGCTGGAGCCTCAGAAGTTCAGGTATCAGTGGAATATGAACAACAATCAGAAACCATGTGTTTGTGCTTTCATAAAATAAAGAGTGAAAGACATTACCTGTCGTTTTGGTTTTAGTTTGAACCATAAAACTGGAGAGTTTTACCTAGGACATGTACGGTATGTGACCAACCAGGTTCACAGAGTCAGCCCAATGAAAATATGTTTCTCATCAGCTTTTCAACTACGTCTAATGAATATTATGAGATTGAAAAAAAAAAAAAAGATCATTTTTTTCCCCCTCTGGTAGGTTTAGCTGTGCCACTGGTAAATTCTACAAAAATATCCTTGCTGTATGTCACAGTGATTCAATGATCAAAATGCCGACAAGACTTTCCCAGATCCAAGTTTTCAGGCTTCAGACTCAAACACAGTTTGTTTGTCAATCAGAAATTTTCCTCAGTTTGGAAACGCAAAATAAATTTGCAGAAAATATCTCACTGTTCATTCACCGAAGGTGACGTCCTGGAGCTTTACATTTTATCAAATGCCATCGTCAAAAACATGGAGCAAATACACATCCAACATGTTGATCGATATTCCAGGTATTCTGAATGAAAGTCGATTCTGAACAGGTGCGTTTTTTTTTTTTTTTTTTTTTGCCCTGATTTAAAGGAACTCAGTATTTCAGCTGTTTTGCATTTTCCTGGAAGTTTGTTCCAGATTTGTGCTGCATAAAAACTGATTGCTGCTTCCCAATGTTTGGTTCTGGTTCTGAGGATACAATAACAACAACAACAACAACAAGTTTTTACATATTTTGCTGCTGAGTCATTCAGTGACTAACAGAAGTATTTTAAAGTCTATTATCTGAGCTTCAAGGAGTCAGTGTAGGGACTTTAGTAGTGGGGTGATGTGCTCTCTCTCCCTGGTTTTAGTGAGAATGCCAGCAGCAGCGTTCTGGACGTCAGTCCTTTAATCCTGGAAATGTTCTTCAGGCGACGGAAGGCCGACTTTGTAATTACCTTTATGTGTCTCTGAAGGTTCAGATCTGAGTCCATCGCTTCATCCAAATTTCAGGCCTGATTACTAGTTTCTGGCTGTAATAACTAATAAATACAGAATAATACAGGACAAATTAAAACTGCAGTAGAAAGAAATCATAACTTTGAGACTGATGGAAAGCACATCGTTGGAATGGTAGAAAGCTATAAAGCTAAGTAGTGATATGCGGTATCAGTCTGCCCCCATCAGGTGATCCTTTCCTATTAACATCTTTTGTTTTTGTTTGTTTAACACATCTACTTTACTTACTAGAATTGAAGGGTGACCAAATTTAGCCATGCAATAAGCCTAAAAATTGGTTTTCCAACCTCAGCGAATAGGTTATCTGTTCACTTTTGAGTGTAAGTCTTGCAGTGTTCTAGTCGCCAGACTGTCAACATATTTAATTCCAACCAAATAACTTCCTAAACTAATACATCCCCGATACATTTGTGAGGGTGCAAGACTCACAAATTGTTCATGAAGGGTAGTTTTTTTGTTGTTTTTTTCCCACGAGAACACGGTAAAACACCTCATCAAATCGGCTGACATTTCGGAAATGCTTCCTCTGCAGCGGCTGCAAAAGGTGATAGTGGTAATGAGGCTGAGGTCCCGGGCCTGGGCACGGGTTATGGCCGTGGTCTCATAAACAGTAACCTTTCCAGTAATTTGCTGAGAGGTTGTTGTGCACTCCGAGGCGGCACAATAAATGTAAAACCTTCCAGGTGTTTCTCTGTTGTATTTTTTTTTTGTAACATATTAAAAAGTACAATTTTTATTGCTTATTTTGTGTAGCTGTTTATGCAAATATGTTCAATATTTTCTTTTTATCGTATGCTCAGAGAACAGTTTCAATCTAATGGTATTCAGATTCTAACCAGGGGAATGTTTCACAGATTAATAATGTTGTGTACGTCAAACCTTCTTTCGCAGGAGCTTTATGGTAATTAGTTAAAAGTTGTTTAATGGTCATATGAGGGATAATTCTTCACAGCCTCGTCGTCAGTTTGGTAATGAACTCTGCAGCTGATTGAATATTTTGCATTTGCATGTTAATGCTGTTGCTCTGAAATGTAACAGCTGTGAAATGATTCCTCCTGGCTGAAAGAGCTCAGGGTGTAAAATCGAAGCTCTAACATCAGAGAGACTGTAGGAACACAGAAAACGCGTAGGAAACTAAAAACACTGCATTTAGGACATGCACAATAATAGTTGGCATGGATATTCTCTTACTGCAGCTCAGTGAACCAAACAAACACTTATTCACATAAACACATGCTTCAGCTCTATTTTATAGGTGGATGTCTGGAGGTTAATTAGGAAAAAATAAAAAAACAATCTGTGAAGTTTAGTTGACTTAATTTTTTGAGGAAACAAATACAGAAACGCTCTCTTCCAGATATGGTCTTCGAGGCATACGTGTCACTTTAAATGGTGTGTGATGAATTTATCCCTCTGCATGATAACACAAGGAGCGATGATAATTAAAGAATAGCAAAGAGAGAGTGAAAAGGGAACGTCTATGTAGTTACAAGAACACCATGACAGTGCGAACTTTGACAGCGTGACATAAAAGATTCATTCATTTTTCATGGAAGACTAAACAGAGGAGTTAAACTGTCTGAGGATATAAAAATAATTTTAAAGAAAGAAGTAAAAAATACATTTAACTCGAGTCTATGTTTGTCAGGAGAAACTGGTTTAGTTGCAAATGTAGTTCAAGAGCAAAGCCCCATTTGGTCCCAGTTGGGGTCCATATTCTGATCCCTACACAGTCTCAAGCATCCCCCCCCTCCCCAGGGACCTCCATTGAAAATTGTTAGACTGAATGGTAAAAACTTCCCATCTGCCAAAAATAGCATCATTCAATGGCCACCAACAAGGACAGAATAAGAAACTTAATTTCTTGTGTCAGTTTTGAACTTTTTCCCTACGATCGCTTGACTGCGAGTAACCTCAAGCTGTCAGATAGTCATCAACCGAACTAAGTACAAGACAGGTTTAACTCTCCGACATTAAGCCTTCAGCATGTCGAGGTTAGTGAACCTTCGTCAGCGCAGACTGAGCATCTGCATAGTGCACCCTGAGGAGAAAATAAGAAATACTGGCTAATTGGTGAACAATTTTTGTTGTATTTGTACTTTTTTTTAAATCATTGGTCCGTATGTAGGGCATACATAATATCTCTAAGTTTTAGAACTCACATCAAAGGCTGTGGTTACCTGGCTTAGCTACAGAGGAGCAGTATTTACATATATCATTACAATATAAGGTAAAGATGCAATATTGATGCAGGTTTATTGTATAAATATTTGTTCTCCACTTACACCATTTCCACCTACTCCTTTGGGGTGTAAGTACAAAATTTGGCTGATGTGTCTGTGAGACACAGAAGGCTAATAACTTAAAAACCAGATCTGTGGTCATTCATAAGTTGAGAAGCAAACATTGGCTTATTCAAATCAAAGCTAAGAAAGTTCAAGTTTTTGTCATTTTATCTTTTTGACACATTACCAGCAGCACTAAAACAGGCTTTCTCTCTTTTTTTTAGTAGAGGGAACGCTGGCTCTGGAAACACACACCTCAGCTTTTGTCAATGCTTGACCTGCTACAAACACGACAGCTGCTGCAAATATTTTAGTCACCAGTTGACCTTTTCATTTTGGTCCCTATGTGAGGCTTAAGTTTGACTTTTCCCGACGGAATCGTTTTTTTTTTTTTGCAAAGGAAAGACTGAAAGACGACACAGACTGTCAAACATCCATGTACCTGCTGTTGACCTTGTTTCTAATTGAGGAGCTTTTGCAAATGACGAGATGCATTTTAATTCATTTTCTTTCAAATAAACAAGAAACTTACAAAAGGGATTCTTCTGTGCTCTGTTGAACTCAAGCTTCCCCAGTCTGGTACATATTCAGGATACATCGGTGTGAAGGTGTGCAGGGTTGAGGATTTTTAATTTGCACATTTCAAATTCAAACGTGTCCCAGGAAATAACACCGATACAGCGCTGCAGTGATAAGTCCTATTAAGTCCTGGAAAACTCATCACCGCAAAACAAACTGAGTTTTTTTTTTTATTTTTTCCTAATCAAACAAACTATTTAAGATAGATTGGGAATGGAGTTTGAGGAAAGGGAAACGACTACAACTACAGCAAGGAACAAGTGTGAGATAGTTCAAAACACCTCGACTGGATTTCATCATCTGGGAGGTGAAACCAAAAGAGAATGAAATTTTAAGTTGCTTTTTTTTTTTTTTTTTTTAATAACAATATAATTTTCTGTGGCGACCTGAAATCTGAACTTCCTTTGAAGTTGGATTATCACATTTTGAAAGCTCACTGCAGTATTTGAAACCTGCTGCTGCTGCTTATCTTTTCATTTTCATTAATTATGAACAAAGCAAATGTGAAATGGAAAATCTGGTGACAAAATGTTTGTTTTACACCAATTGAGGGATGCATAATGTGTAAGGATTTCTTCTCTTTGTTAATAATATTCCTTAAAACACAGTTGGGGGAGGGGGGGGGAATCCTCATCCTCATTATCATGAAGTCATTTAATGTCCAATTTAACTGATTGACATTTATGACATCCAGTTATAGATGCAGATGTGAGTTAACGTGAAATATTCCATTAAGCTCAGAATTAATGATACCACTTGACAATGTAATTTAATTTAACTTAATTTCATGCAAACCAGAAAACTTATTTTTTGACAAAATGACAAAGGCTAATAATAATAATAATAATAATAATAATAATAATAATAATAATAATAACAATAATAATAATAATAATAATAATACATTTTACATTTTAAGAATGTCAAACAGACGTTAAGGTAATCAAATAGGAATTAAATCTCTTGTGAGAAAGGGAGAATATTTTTAAGTTGGTCTGAGGCGTCCTCCGAGAGTGAAGTCTGGCTTTAATCCTTCAAAAGAAATGTTAAGGAATACATTTATTTAAATTACAGGAATCAAACTCTTCCTTTAGTTGCCAATCAGCTTTTTCCACAGTTATTTTTGGACATCCTTACTGATGAGATCAATGACAACCGCTGTTTTTTTTTTTTAAAACACCAACAATCTGCAAAAAGCTGACTAATCTTCCCGATCACCTGCCGTCCCAGTTTTCAGGGAAGGAGAAACCGTGTGGCGAAGAGACACGAATAAACGCAACAAAATTATCTTCACAGATGTCTCCAGACTTTTGACAGTGAAACTGGAAATCATGAGACACTCGGGGTCAGAGAGTTCAGTCTGCAGATTCTGCAGTGACGGTGCTGAAAGGCTGAGGTTGAAATAAAGGACGTGCCGAGCTGAGTTGTTGTCATGCGGTGATGAACGACAACGTCTACGTGACGTGTTGCTAAGATATCTCTTGATGAGCTTCAGACGGTCGTTGTAGAGATGATGGGAACCAGTAGCAGCCGCGCGGTATGAAGCGTTATGTGAAAGAAACCAGGTCACTGGTTCGTCTAGCTTGACCCTCTTCCAGGCAGCTCTGCTCTGGATCGTCATGAGCAGATGTTAAGTCCGAGCAGAAATCCCAGTCCGATTTCTGCTCTGACTGGGATTTCTGTCGCACACAGTGTTGAATTGCTTTTTGTACCTTCTGAGCTCTGTGTTAGAAAACATCTCATTTTTTTCCAAGTTATACTGCAGTTCTGTCAATCAAGATCAAATATAAGGCACCGGATACTACGGACACTAGGTGGTGCTGGAGCACCTGCTCTTTTTTTCTCTGGAGAATAGAAAAAGTGCCCTTTTGAATTTTTTTTTTAACAATGTATTGCATGATGCCCATGGCAGCATTTCTGGGTTTATATTACCAGTGCTCCATGTTCTTTTCGTAACAGTTTTACCTTTTCATCAATCCATAATAATTTAGTCATTTTATTAAGTCTAAGAATTATGTAATAAAATAAAATAAAAATGTGTCCAGGCGCTCGTGTCATTGCGCCTTACAGGATTGGTTTTTGTAGTTGTGTTCACTAATACATGTAGATTCAGATTAGCTTTATTTTGGTAAATTTACAAAATTACAAAAATAATGATAATATTGAGATAATAATTGATAAAATAAAAATTTTTTTTTACAACAATCATTTATCAAAAAAGGAATAGGCTGAAGCCAAGACCTATACTTTGCAAATACAGGCATGAATAGGTTTTCTGTTTCAAATTCATCAAATTGTTTTCGTCTGTTTTCTTTGGACCATCTGTTTTTTTTTCTTTAAACAATGGATAACTTTTAAAGTTATAAATACTCTAAGGGTATTTATTTTCTTGTGAGTGTGTGGAAATTAAAAATCCACTGGCAACTCCACGTGTCATTCAAGATGTCCTTTTTTTTTTTTTTTTGGCACTTGAGCTCCCACCCCTCAAAATATCAAAATATCTGTGCACGGCCCTGACCGACACCTTCAATTGTTTGCCTGAATAATGTGAATCATGCGTGGAGCAGAGCTCACGGAAAACCTTCTGTGTGCCAGTGGATTTGTGTTTATTTTTCAATTTGCCACAAAACTGCAGCTTAGTCTTAAGTTAAACACGTAAGAATAAACATACTAAATTCAGTTCACCTCACAGGCTGCTGTTTTCAGATTTCAATCCCACTGCGTCATTTGTTTCCACAGTTACCCCAAACGACTTGATCTGAAGTTTCTCTTTCCAAACAAACAGCCACATAATTGAATTATCCCCCAAGTTACACAGCTCTGCACAAGTCATCCCTCATTAGCATACAAATTGAATCACAGCTGTCAGCTTATTTATGGGAGCTGTGAGGGACATTTTTAAAGAGACAGCGCTCACAGCAACAGCAGCAGCAGACATGCGTCGCTCCTCAGCTCCCGTTCAGATTCGTTTCAGCAGCTACCAGATCTTAAATTTGACGGTCAGATCAGAGCCGAGGCAGTCTGTCAGAAAAAAAAAGAGCAAAATTCTTGCAGAGAAGCGTTTTGAGAAGGTGATACGGCGGAGTTGTTGTGATGCACTTCAGTGGGGGTGTGGTGGAAAATATGTCTGTTTGTGCAAAATAAATGACGACAGTTAGCATGGCAATATGACCTTTTTGCTGCACGTTAGATAACTCTGAATGAATTATGATTTTATTAAGGGGGCGGTGTATGGCTGGAGCGTGCAGAGAGGAAGTTGCTAGAGGAACTGTTCACTTTGCGTTATAAGACGGGACAGAACTGATTTGGTCTGCCAACCTTTTTAAAATCATAGATTCAACTTTTTATGTTAACTTGTTGAGTTTTTTGTAACATAAACCGATTTGGTTTCCTCACTCTTAAATGCAGAATGCTTCGGAATAAATAAAACCTTCTCTTCAATCCGTCGCAAGACTCTGGTCTTGTGGAAACATTAGCAGTGACGCTATATGTGCTTTCAAAAGAATGAAGAATTTCTTCTTTTTTTTTTTTTTAGTTGAACACGCTTTGCTTTTAAGTATCTTCCTGAATGCCTCATAAATCTAAGCCTTGTAGAGATGTAGCCATTTTAATACTGCACAAAATGAACTGACTCGGATATCAACTTCTGTTGCAAAAAGAAAAAGTCTTGTCTTGTCACCCCCCACTCCTCCCACTAACAAATCGTCTTTATACTAAGTTGTTCAGAGATGGTCTTATAACCGTCCTAAATGGATTAAAACAGTATTTCGGATCCATATCGTTCTTGGCACCGTGATGCCACTAAGCTGCCAAACGTCTGCTGTTGTGGCTGGTCCAGCTAGTTCACAACCAGTCCGCTAAGCCCGTCCGAAGAGCAGCACCTGCTGCTCTGGCGGTCCGGTGGGAGGCGAGAGAGGGAAATCATCAGAAACAGACAAGACGGACATGGCGACTCTGGAGGGGCCGCCGAGATCCACAGCTCAGGTGTGAAAGATCTGTTGACAAACGACTCAAGTTGAGCCCGCAGGGAAAGACGTCAGACACACGGAAGAAGAAGGTTGACCAAAGAAGAATGACCAAAATGATACTTTTTGATACTTTTTGCCCAAATCGATTATCTGCAGCAAAACTTGGAAGTGGAAGTTTGCAGATGCCCTCTGTCTAACCCGATTGAGCACCAGCTCCTTTTCTTTGTTTGTCGCCTGCACACATCTGGTACGCATCAGTACTTATAAATGATTTATATGCGCAACAGGTCATAAAATATGAGCAGATGAATGCACAAGTAGGAGTCACATCAGTTCCTCCATGTGGCATTATGTGAAACAAAACAGTCAGAATAACCAGACGAATTCTCTGTAATTTACGGCTGTGGTGTCACATGAGCCTGCCGCCGACGTGAGAGGGAACCGGTGGCTCGTGGCGGGAAGAAGTCTTCATGCACCAACGCGTGTCAGGGAGGCAAGAAGAAATGTTTCAAGAAAAGTTAGACAGTTGTTTTGTTTTTTTCCTAAATGTGTGGAGTTTGCAGAATTGTAAATGACATTAACTTATTCTGGAATCATTCACTTCACAGAACACAAACAGAGGTTTTTTTTTCTCCATTATTTAAGGAGTAAAAATGGAAAAAAAAAATCTATAAAATTTATAGTGAAAAAGAAAAAGATTTTACAGACAATCAAATCCTTAACATTACATTACCATAGAGTCGCCATAATTCAAGAAACATAAATTTCAAGTAATTTTTACAGTTGTGAACTGTTGAAATGACGGTTTGCCAAAATATTATACCATAATGTCTTTTACACTAAGGATGTATTTACTACATTAAACTCAGTCATTTTACAATAAAATGCCATAATGTATCAAACAGCTCTGCCATATTCTTCCCCACTGATTTACACTAATTAGCAATTTTCCATAGACAGTTTCCAGTTCTGAAGGGTTTAAGTGGCGGCTGCCAAAACATTGCATCATATTGTCTTGTATTTTACCATAAATTATTCACTTTTTACATTTTTTAACAGTGTACAAAATTACTGTTTTATTTTGAATCACACTATTTGGGATTAAGGTTCTGATTTCAAATCAACACAGCCTAGAAACGGAACAACCTGTTGCTGTTTTTGAAATACTAAATACTAAAATACTAAACGTGTGAATAACCTCACACACCGTGACAACCCGGCTGCCATGGGGCCAGGCCTCATGCATGGCCTGTTTCCACCGTAAGCAGGGAACACCAGGGAACAGTCGCATTGCTTAAGCAGGAGAGGAAATCACCATTTTCTTTCTTTTAGTTTTTTTTTCTTTTTTCGCTTTATGACTCCTCAGTCGATAAATGAGGGGCTATCGGCTGGGGCATCTGGAAAGGATTTGCCTGTTTCTCATCATTTACACGGCTGGGAAGCTTGGCTTGCAGTCAGGAAAGCGCAGTAAACGGCCCAAGTCGCATTAGCGGAGAATCAAAGAGGTGGGAGGGAGCAGCAGAAAGGCACGCAATTACTCAACGGAACCATTAATGCCCAATGAGTCAACATGAGAAAACAAATTACAGACAAACAGGACAGAGGTTTCCCACTTGTTATTGGGGATTTATTTTTATTATTTTTTTTGAGTTGCACTAACAAGACAGAAGGACAGAAGCTTCCAACGTTTGGCTGCTGCAGCTACAGAGTTCCAGGATTTTTATTTTTATTTTTTGGCACAAAATATGCTAGTGATGATGAAGTGGTGAAAGAGAAAAAGGAACGCAAAATATATGTCACGTTCTTCAGTTACATGTTATCTTTAAAATTATAAACAAGAGTGAGGAACAGAAGAATTGGCACAAAGATGGAGAAAAGCACATACTTGAGTGTCCAAAGTGTGCATTTTCAAAACACAACTTTAGCGTGACTCGCTGACAGATTTCAAGGAACAAACATGAACACATCTAATGTCCTCATAGCATACGGACGTTTGACCACGACCAACTGGTTCCACCTGTTGCGTGGGGCATTCAGGGACCAGTTTGCAGGAGGAATCTCAGCAAAGACTGTGCTCTGTTACTTTTTTCCCCTTTTTTTTTTTTTTTTGGAGGCCGTTTGGACCTCTTGCGTGTCTTCTGGCTTCAGGGCTTATGGGAAAAGGAGAAAAACAAATTAATAACAAATTAACACGTGGGAAATTAATAAAATCTCATGGAGATTTTAGGATGAAGATACCCGGTGGCACGAGTTAAAACAACTTGCCTGGTAGAGAAGCAGATAAATGCATTTGGTTTCTGCTTTTTTTTTATTTTTTATTTTGTAGTAGAACGTGTCGGTATCAAATAAAACCGTTACGAATTCATTGATTTTGATGGTCTGGTGTGATTACATTTCTGTCCTAATTTATATTCTCAAAATATAAATGAAGATGTACATCAATGATGTCGGGAATTTTCCTACACCAAAAACTATTAAAGTACATTATGTCCCAGTCCAATTCTGCATTAAATTAAATGAGCGCCATGGTGAAACTCTCAGTAGTTTTACAGTACTACAGCAATAAGTAATTATTTTACTCTCTTACCGATGTTGTAAACAAATGTGTAACATTATGTTCCTATGCAGTGAAAGACATTTTGTTCAAATATGAAAATTTGTGTAATTTTTTTGTCAAGTTAAAGCCGCAGTATGTAGCTTTTACAAAAGAAAAAAATACATATATTTCTAAACATTTGTATGTTATGAGATAATCTGTGAAAATATCAATCTCCTACACCTCCTCCCCAAAAACCAACCAATCAGAGCCAGAAAGAAGGCCTTAAAGCTGTCAATCATGCCAGTGAACACGCTGTTAAATGTGGTAATGGGGGAGAAACAACGGATAATTTTTGGAAAACTGCTTATCCGCCATCATCAGTGGCCATGCTAACTAGCACTTAGCATTCATGGCAGGCTCCACCATAGCAGAATGTAGCAGAGAGAAACACATGGGTGATTGAGAGCACTAAGACCCTCCCCCTGGCTCTGATTGGTTGTTTCTGACGGAGTCGCGTATTTTGCCAGCAGGAACAGAGGACGAAGGCAGAGGAACTCAAATGATCAATCACATGTTACACTGTCACAACAAGGCAACAGTTTTCACAGACATGTAAAAAACAAAAAATATATTATTTTTAAATTAAAGTTACAACTTGAAAAGTATGATTGACTGGACACAAACACTTTGATTCTTCAGGAACATCATGTTCTGCCCCCCGCTGACAGCGTTTTCTTGCTGAGTAGTTTGCTGCTAATCTGGGTATGTCTAAGGTGACATTTTATGATTCAGTAATTTCATTATGAGCGCATGAATACATTTAGGTAAAAACATTCATATCTGGAGCCCACTCAGGGATTTTGAAGAGAACAATTCAGTGTTTCACATGATGAACTAGAAGCGAGCGCACCGTGTCTTTCCACGGGCAAATTTGAAGTATTCAGAGAAGGAAAAGAGGTTTTAGCAGTATTTTCCCTCGAGGTGAGCGCCGAGTGAGCGTTGTGTGTTAGAAGGGACAAACTTCAGCAGTCACAGTTTTTGGCCATCATTGTGACATCTTGATACGTCTCTTTGTCGCTCTATATATTCACGGCAGGGCAAAACACTCACCCTCAACTCATCTAACACTACGGGTGGAAAAGTAAAATAATAATAATAATAAAAACATAAATCAGCAACAAGGATCAAGAGTTTAATCTGGGAATCAATCATTGAGCACTTAAAAATGTCCACAGCTAATTAACTGACTGCAAACGAGTTCTGTTTGTCTCAATCACAGTTTGCCCTGCTCTGTATTATTCCCACTTTTTTTTCTTTTCCTTCAGTGGAACAAAAATATTTCCAGGTAACATAAATTGATATGTGAGACGTATTTATATCTTGGTGATTCACAGAGACAAAAAACACCTTGATTTCCAAATGATGCCGTCACTGGAGGCTTTGAGCTGGGATGTTCTTGTGTGGTCCATAGAAGCAAAACCAGAAGTTCAGCTCGCGTTTCCAAGTCTGGTACAATCTCCGAGAGCCGGTGTGAGTCATGAAATAAAATGGGTTTTGTCATTACTATATACTAGTAAGCGTTTATCAAGTCAAAGTAAACGCTTTGACTTGATAAACGCTTATCAAGTCAAGCGTTTATCAAGACATCTGGATCTGGACATCTGGATCTGAAGCAATCCAGATGTCTTCGGGATTGCTTTTATACGTGTCGCAGATGGTTTAGTCATTTAAATGTAAAAATCTAATGATCCAAAAGAGTTCTTTTTTTTTTTTTTTTACTTTTTTTCAGGTAGCTTTAAAAATTTGAGCTGGAATAAATAGATACAGCGAGCCCAGAAATAACCTTGCACTCCCAATTCTCTTTCGCTGCCATTTTGTTGGCAAGTTGAGAAATTTAAGAGCTACCGGGTCATTAAACATCTTCAGAAAGGATTTGTGATTTCATTTCCTAGCAGTCTGGGTTGCTTAAACCAAATCCTGACCAAAAACACAAAGCAAAGAAAACCCCAAATAATATTCTTTTTTCTTTCTTTCTTTCCTTGTGTGCACTTTTAACCGATTAAAGATTTTTCTTTTCCCCCGAAAAAGTGGCCATGTGCAACATTACCATAAAATTGGTTGAACCCGCACCTTTCTCCACTTGCTCAGCCGTGTCTGTTCCCCCCTTTACTTCAGCTGAAAGCCACACAGAAGGTGGCTCCTCCTTCTCGCCCCTGAAAAACAAGCCGCTACGGATCGTTAGACGACTGAGAGTCAACTTGTTAAAGGCTTTTACACCGCGTGGTCGAAGAGAGCGCGAGCCGTACAAAAAGAGCTCGAGCGCACGATTCAACAGAGTATGCGCTCAATGGGCCGCCATTAATGAAACGCATTAGTGTCTGATTTCATAAAAAAATGTAAAGGAAAAAAAAGAATAAAAAAAAAGAAAGAAACAAGAGAAAAACATTCAGAGTTCATGACAAGCTGCATTCCCATCAGATATTTCCTCTCACGCGTTTCACTGCTGGTCTGTCTTCACAAAGGCCTCGCACGTATGATGTCTCTCTTTTATTTTTTTTCTCCTTCCCTCCCTCCGCGCATTATGTTTCATGACTTCAATGTAATTATCTTTCAGAGCAGCGGTCTAATCTCTAGGAGGTTCAGTTGCGAAGCCCGGAGAAAAGCAAACAGCTCAGGATTATGCCTCACAGATGAGGCCACTGTTCTGGAAAAAGTGTGGCGTTTCATGTCACTGAAGGGTGAAGATGCGAAGTGGCAGGGCAGAAGAAGAAATTTATCTCAGCCATTTGACTTCTCCTTTAGACTGTCATGAGGTTAATTTTGTAATGGGATAAAAATAAGATCTGCTCTGTTGTTTAAGGTTGTATTTTTTTTTTTGGGTGGGGGGGAGGAGAGGCTTAAGAATTTCTTTTAATGAGTTTACCAAATTACCAAACCACATGCTTTTTCCTCCTTAGCAGCAGAGCTAGTTTGGCAGCCGGCCCTGGAACAGCTTTCTCAGACTCACCGAGGTAATAGTGTGTTTGACTTGGAGGCCGTTTCTGGCTTAATTATATAACTCTTTCATTTCACTCAAAAATAAGTGCGGATTAATAAGACGGACACCCTGCCTTTCTCTGATTTTTCTTTAGTTCAGCTCATTCCCTTCACCGCTGTTTCTACCTTCCTTGGATTTGACTGAAAAAAAGCTTGTTTCTGGGAAAATGTTCCCCCAAAAATGTTAGGGGGTACACTCAGTGTTTATCCAATGCCGCTTTTACCACTAATAATGATCGCAGCTCGGTAAAAAATTAGACCAAAATCACAGAGGGGCAGAGTAAAAAGAACATTACTTCATTGCTGAGGAGATTTTTAGCACAAACGATAGCTCACCACAAACCCTCATCTTTAGTCCAAGTAATATAGACATTAACCTGCAGCAGGATAATTACTCCAGAGAAAACTTTCAGAGTAGATAGTAGACAATCTAAACCATCGATAATATCGATCCCAAGTCGTTATCAGTATCAGATGAACACTTTAGTTTCAGATTCCCTCTTTAAATTGTATCGTAGTTTCTCAATTCTACTGTAAAAATAAAACGTTGCTTTGTTTTGCTCTTTGGCCTGTCACTGTAATAAATATTACTGGGCGATAAATTGTCCCAGTAAATATCACAATAAATGATAATATTGTCCTTGCGAGACAATTTTCAAGGAATATCTCTGAAAGACCAGTAAACTTTAATTTTGTAAAGGACATTTAACACTGGAACTGAAATAAGTAATATCCAAAATAAAAAATATCCAAAACCCAAAATAAAATGGATTATAAAGTCTCCTTATGGAAAATTATCTTTCAGAAAAAAAAAATCAGCTGGAAATGATGGAGTGAATTTTATGTGATGATTAATTGATTGTTGCGACTAATATACTCGCAAATAATAAGTATTTTGCACTTTATTTAGAAAATAATGCACACAATCAAATGTGTTTGATTGTTCTATTGTTTCTGTATGTCATATAAATATGTTATTAAAGTATTTTGCAGACATCTATAAACTTTAGCTAAATAATTCTGTCCAAGATTTTAACAAAATAATTCAAAGGAAAAAAATCACAAAAATGCCCTCAGGTCAGAAGTTTGATGATATATCATTTGGTATTGAAATAATACCAAACTAAATATCACACACCTCTACGAGATAGAGGTGTGTCCCTCATGATTTTGTCATGAGGGACAAAATGAAATTTTGTCCCTCATGACAAAATTTGATTAACTTTATCACCTGGGCAATGAGATCTAATCTTAAGCTCATTGTACATGTGTACAGTGTCAAACAACAATAAATTAAATTCAAAATACTGAAAATTGCAAGCTATTTCAATGACCTCTTTTTAATTTCCCTCATGTTTTTCATCGCTTCTTCTCGGATCAAGCTAAGACTGTTGAACTTTTTCATTTTAGAAGTTGTAAATGTTGCCTTCCACATAATTGTTTTTCTTGTTTAAGCCACAAGTTAAATTTCCAACCTACAGATGTCCCATGTCAGATAATCAAGTGTTCCCTGCGCTGATTGCTGCTTGGATCCTACAACGCTATGTGGTCTCCGTTTGAGCCGATGATGACTTATCACTGAAAAGAAAGCTTTCTTCCTGTGCACTATACGTCAAGAGACCTCACAGTAATAGCTGATTTCCAGCATAGTTCAAGATCATAGGGATTCTGTAATAAAGGGTCCATTACTGCAACGTGGAAGTATTAAAATCTGTAGAAAGTGGCTGAGTTATGGCAGCTTAAGGATTCATACTTGCTGCTCCAAATGCAGAGTAGCATATGGTGGCTCAACACTGGCACGAAAGAAATTTCTAAAAGCAAATCCATCTGGAATGCAAGAATCTGAGGTTCCCAGCAGAGAAGTGCTGCAGTCGGGCCAAAACCTGCATCAGTTTTTGTTTGAAAAAGTAAAGAAAAAAAAAAAAGTGTTGGCACATTTGCTCAGTTGGAAGGAGTACAATAAACGTTTTATTGGAACAAAACGTGTAATCATCAGTTTGGCAGAGAGTCATTACTACTTACCTATAAAGGAAATGTTTATTAGAGCAATTTCATGTGGTGATTACGAATTTATAAGAGCAACGGAACGAAAGGTCAACAGCAGAATACGTTTCTGAAGTGAGGCAGCTGGATGCGAAGGTGAGATTTTTAGTGACTGCGCAACACTTCTCTTCTCCTCCCCGCAATCCAAAAGGCACAGGATGTCAGCAAATCCCATTGGCTGAGAGGGTTTCAGAACGCAAGAGGCATTTAAGTGCGATACTTTTTTCTTCCACATTCTTCTGCCTCACGCCCCCATCAGCTGCTCCTACAGCTTGTGAAATGTAAATGCCTCACATATTGATTTAATCCATTCACAGAATTACCAGTTACAGAAAAAGATGGAGGTTACGCGGTGGGAATGAGGTTAAGAATCGGTATGCTAACCCTTCGAAAATTTGCAATAAATATACTTTAAATATCAATTAAAACACAATTAGAAATAAATGAGCCAGGAGTTTTTGATCAGGTAAAGGAAAACCAGATGTAGTGGAACAATCTACTGGAGATAGTTAAAAAAGAAGAATTTTATAGGACACCTGAACCACCTTTATTGCTATCGTCCATATTGTATTTTTTCAGTAGTGTTGAGGTTTGTAGCTCATGCCAGTGACATCAGTTTATCAATTTTCACGTCTGAAATCGATAAATACTGCACAGCAGAGTAATAACCACAATGTTTGAGTCTCACGAAACACAGTTGAAACCCCACACAAACACACCGATAGCAAAGTCTTCAGTTTAAACTTCAGTTCATAAAGTGAAGATTTACATCACCACATTTCCAGGAGGTCAACAGAGCGGTACCTAGGAGACTCAACAAACTGGAGTTTTGACAAGAGAAAGGATCTTTGTTGTTCTAGGATTTAGTTAACATAGACACTTATTAACATTATTCTGACTTGTAATTGCCATAAGCTACATCTTTTCAACAAAACAGTCAATATAGGTTGGAATAGTTCACAAAAGGATTACGTCCAAATAACAGGGAAAGTGCAAAGCCTGGGAAACAGCAGATGCTGAGCCGTCAGAGATATCATAAATTAGACTTCTCAGACGGTTTTAGGGCATAAATGGGGAATTCGGTCTCATCATGTAGATAACCGTAAGACATTTTACATCCCTTACAGCAGAAAGTTGGCTATTTTTAGATTTTCTTGACAGCATATTTTAACAGGACAGGAGATAGGCGAATACAATCAAACATGATCTAAAGGAGGAACTGGGAAAAACAAACAAACAATAAAACCCCCCAAACAAGACATTTGGAGAGAGCATCTCATTTTCTGAGGAATCATTTTAACCCATAAAAAACAAAAAACAAAAAAAACACTGGATTTTTTTTCCGCAATCATTTACAAGGAATGTGCAAAGTGGAGATTTATCAGGGTCTGGAAGAGGAGATGATGTGTGACTGGATGAAAGGTAATATTTAGAGGCTTTTAAAAGGCCTCTAAAGTTTGCGTCGTTTGCGTCGTCTAACAAATGGTTGCTTTGAAGCAGGGTGAGAATTCAGGACGTGGTGAAATTTGAAGCTGTATTCACACCATCCCTGCTCTTTCCTCTACAATCAAACTCTAATTTGTTTGCCTGGATGGTCCGGTTAGTTTGGGCTGGTGTGAATGAACCTGAAACTCTGATGTGGAACAAAAAAATGAACTTTGGTTCCACCTAAAAAGCTAGGTCTCAGTTAGGTCTCGGTTCAGTTGGAGTGAACTCTGGTGCGGTTTGAATGCGTATGTGAACACCAAGCGGACCGGAAACCTCTCCAGAAGCAGTAAATGGACTTTGGCGCAGGGCATTCTGGGTAAACACAACCAAAACAAACTGGAATCCGGAGGCTCCCGAGATGAGCAGCATGGAGAGCGGGCAGTGAGAAAGATAACCAGGTATTACAAACTGTAGCATAGACGAAAGTGAGAGTACCAGTGTAGGTCAAACATCAGGTATTGAGTTCATGAGGGGAGCGCAGTGACAGGATGAGTTGCTGAGTGCATAAAGACGGACTGTCCCTGCTTCAGAGACCCTTAAAAAAAGAACTGCTGCTCTCACTTTGAAAAGGTTCTAAGTTTAAACAAATTGCCTTTTAAATGTTAACGTTGCAGTTGTTATGTTAACGCCCCAACACTTCTTATCCTATACATCAGTCTCACGTAGTGTTATTCCACTGCTTTCAGCAGGTTACTTTGTCTGTTGAGCTGAGCTGTTATTGTTGGCCACAACATGAAGATGAACGCTTTAAGCTTGAGTCTAGATCAGAAACTCTTATTTTGAAGTGACAAAGGAAGTAGTTTTCACTGGTTGCTACTTTTTTGTTGACAGAGTTAGCTTATTAAGTCATCGGACAAGCTAACGTTTAACACCAGCATGCTAAAAGACGCTACAAGTTTTCTAATACGTCCGGGAACATTTTTGGGATTCAGCAAATGAATGGTCACTGTGACAGACAAGGTGCAAATTATTGTTAAACACTGTGAAAATATCACAACAAGCTCACTGTTAGCCCTTAGTATCACTGCTATTGACTTATACCCTTTGGATTTTTATGTCAGGACTCAAATGAAGGACAGTTTTGCATTTGTTTTTATTACTTTCACCTAAATTGGAACATTTTTACTTAAAAAATGAAAACACCTAATCCCATAACAGGGTTATGCCTACATCTACTGTGTAATATAACCCTATGTACCACTGTGACGATGGGTTCAAGTCAGGGTTTTCTGTATATCAGTCAGTAAAGTTCTTTAAGAGCAGCACAACTTATTGTTTGGATTACTGCAATGTGAGAGGAGAAAACCATGACTTCCTTTGAAAATATCCACAGCTTCTGTGACGGCCCGGCGACCTGTGCAGGGTGTACCCCGCCTGTCGCCCAATGACTGATAGAGATGGGCACCAGCACCCCTCACATCCTTTCAAAGGTAAGCGAGTTAGATAATGAAGGAATCGATGGAAAATCCACAACTTTCTTTATATTTCGTTACTAGGCAAGAGTCCCATGTCAAGACTCGCCGAAGCCACCGCCATGTTTCAACCCCAGGACAGTGCTTCTTGGGTTGCAAGTCGCTTATTTCCTTCTCCAAACATAAGCAGTGTCTCAGCAGGTGTCTGACTAAACAACATGGTTCTGGTTTGAGTGATCATTTCCCAGCGTGTCGGTAGCACACTTCAGTCTGACTTCAAGGTGTCTCTTCTACAGAAGCTGAAGCTTTGTTTTTTTTTTGTCTGTAACCTTACAATCCATCCCTGCGCAGAGCTCTAGTGATCTGTGGAGATGTCCCTCGGTAGTTTTCGTTCCGTGGTATTTTGCTCGCTATCTTTGCCAGGGTTGTTCACGTGTGTGTGTGTGTGTGTGTGTGTGTGTGTGGCCCACTTTGAATTTCTTGATGTTTCTTCTTGCGCCAGTTCTTGACACTTGGCAAGCCTTGTTTATCCTTCTCCTTCTCCTGTTTTCATTAGTATCAATTATTTCAGCCAGTCCAAATCGATCTCTGGTGTTTTTGGCACGATGCTTTCTCGGGTGACAGCTCAAACCCTTCAAAACCCCTTAGTTTTAACTTGATTGCACAAGCTTTGAGCATTAGAAAGTTAAAGAAAATCAATCAAAAGGTCAGTTCTTTAATTTGAGTTAACAGTTTTGATCCTTGTGTATAATAATAATAATTTCAGATGGCAAAGTAAGACAACGAAAGCCTCTAAAACAATACAGATATTTTCAAATCCATAAAAAGGTCTTGCTAACTTCATTCTCAACGACATACATTCAAAAAATGAAGACTGGGATTGCCTTTTGTTCACGAAGGCCTAAAATAGAAAAAAAGCAGATCTGACTCCAGTACCTTCCCACATCACGACGAGTTTGATAAACAGACTAAAACTGGGCTAGCAGGCAAAAATAACACGCGCCTTGCTAAACACTGTAGGGTAGACAAATATAATATATGGTCATTCGTTGCCTAATACTGTAGATTGGAGGATGATACCAGAAACTTGGCAACATAATTGTTTTTTATTGCCGCTATGAATGAGAAAGACTCCCCTTTCCTGGTATCAATTTTCTTCCAGTTGGGGAAAAAAAAGAAGAAAGAAATGGGATCATCTGTTAAGAAATATGATTTGGACAGTTGTAGGCATGATGCGCATTCTTTCCTCCTCGTGACCCTTATCGGATTGAGCAAAGGCAGATCTTCGCAAACCGTTTCAGAAAGCAAGTCAGGTAATTCGCTCGACGTCGTCGCCTCCTGCTGGACCATTTCTCAGTCGGCTCTACATCCCCCCTTGTGACCTTTCTGTTGCCTTTCCATCTTATCGTGTGTTATACATCTAAAATGAGTCCGGTGTCTGTCGTCGAAGCTAACAATGCCATAAATTAGCTTTATCGGGGGGCCAAGGCGTTCACACCTGGGGAAAAAAAAAAAAAAAAAAAAAAGCCTCCGAAGTCGACTTAAAAAGTCCCACTCTCACCTCATTGAGTTATCCTGCTTTTCGGGAGTGTGTTTGGCATAATCATTGTTCAATTATGGCGCAAACGAGGATAAGTGGACACTGCAATGGAGGTAGGGGGAGGTGGGGACAAGGGCATGAAAGACCCTTAAACTGCGCCCTGTCTCACCGGAGATAAGCTGCCAACTCTTCCAGACAGCTCATCTGGAATGATGCTCGACGCGAGGAGGCCGGGATTAGAAGGGATAATAGGTGAAAAGGATGACATGCCAGACCGATATCCACTTCAACGTCTGAGGCATGTTTCCAGTTAAACTCTTCTTCTATCAGACAGAGAGGGAGGGAGGGAGAGGGAGGGGCGCGGCTGATCGCCCGTCTGCCCACGCGTCGCCTGACCCAGGGTCTGGTTGTCGGGGTCGGGCTCGGTGTCAGCGCCGCGTTTTCACATTTTGTCTTTCACTTTTCGCATCAGACGCAAACTTAGGCAGAATAATAATAATAGCAATAAAAAAAGATAAATAAATAATGTGAAAGACTATGACAGAGTATTAGAGCCATGTTAACCCTTTCATGCATGAATTATGATCCTTTGTGTCAGGATTTTTTCCACTTTTTTTTCTTAAGGCATAAAAACAAGGTAGGAAAAAAATTTTGTAAAAAAAAATATACATTTTTGTTTTTTAGGTGATCAATTGTAATTTTCTCCAAATACAAAGTTATTTTAAAAATACATCAGTATCCTTAGGGGTTACCTCTGATGTCACAATATTTTTTCTACAGTAGAAGGAGGTCGGCTGGTGTGCTTTTTAGTTTGTCAGCCATATTGGATTTAACAAAAATCATTTCTTGCATTTGCAGCTGATGACCAGTAGTTGATAGTGTATTTTATGATGCATTAATGTTCACTTCAGTGGTCTGTGTGTATTTATAACATAAAAATCCACAAGAAGCACAAGAAAATGGCTTTTAGATAGCTGTCCACTGTAGTGACCACTAAGAATGAAAGGGTTAAGAAACAAATTCAATAAAAACACAAGATTAATATCATAATAATCCAAGAAAAAAGTTGTACAAGAATAAAGTTGTAATAATATGAGAATCAAGTCATATTATTACAAGTTGTAACACTGACTTTATATTTATAATATTCAGACTTTATTCTCACACAAATGTATTCTTGTAATATTAAGAGTTTATTTTAATTATTTTGTGACTTTGTCGTAATATTATTGATTTTTTGTTTTTGTTTTTTTGTCTTAGCGTGGCCATTGTTCTTCATCGTAGGGAGACAACAGAATATCCAAGAGAAGAAAAAAAAAAAAAACGCTGCACAAGGTGAGTATTCCAGCTGCTGGATCATGGGGGGTACTTAGTTTTTCCGTTTACCTGTTTTAGGCGGGTCCAGGGGTGGGAGGGTGAAAGCCTAATCCCGAGAGCTGACCATAAAACCTGGGGGAATTATATCAGGATTTATGTGTTTTTGCAACAGGAACAGATAAAACAAGGATAAGATAAGTTGGGAAATCAAAACGGACCTTAACCCTGTAAGTGCCGGACACAGAAAATCCAACTTTTCAAATTGTTTTGCAGGAGTACTTTTTTTAAATTTATATTGTGAGGTTTTATAAAATTTTTTTAGAATATTAAATATAATGTAAAACATCTTGCGCAAGTGTTGCACCAGACTCACACATCCTACAAACTGCAACGATCAACTTCCATCCAACTTTTCTACCCAATAGTGTTCAAAGAATGAAAAATAGGGTTCAGTCTCTAAGTTTGGGTAAAAAAAAACCCCAACACAAACAAAGAGAAGAAAAGTAACTTGTGCTTTTATTTTGTTTGACATAGTCACTGTAACATCACAAAACTGGGACAAGGTTAAACAATTTGCTACTTAATATTTCCTTTGTTTTCTGATTTGCTTCCTCTGGCTTCTCGATGCATGTGTGTCTGATAATGTTTCACAATGTCTGTGTGGTCCATCATGAAGTTCTTGATCTGAGAAGGAAACACGCACACACACACACACACACACACACACACACACATCAGTTCTTTCTTTTCTTACCCCGGCTGCCTTACGCTACTTCCCCCAGGTCACTTACCGCCTCCAGTTGTTTCTCCGTGTCGTGGATGTGCAAACCGCCCACTCCAGTCACCCCGCCGGCCATTTCGAACAGGTTAAGGGTCGCGTACGTAATCTGGCCCAGCTCCAGCGTCTTCTTTGCAGCCGTTTCCTGAATTTGGTTCCACTGCCTTTCCTGCAGAAACACAAGCGACAACTGAGCTTCTCTCGGAGCATCTTTAGCTTCCAGGCTACAATGAGGCTGTGATTAGGCGTTCCCGTACCCATATCAGAGCTTCAGAGCGGGCCTTTTCCAGCTCGGTCTGGAGCTGTGACAGGTGGTTGTTCTTTTGCAGCAACAGCAGGTTGTGGTTGTCCTTCAGGCTCTGGCAGGCTTTCTTCTGCTGCTCCATGTGCTCCTGCACCTGAGTCTCCCTCTGGTACAGCTGATCCCTGATGTAGAGGAGGTTCTCTAAGTAACCCGTGAGCTCGTCCACGTTGGTAAACTGCGAGACACAGAGTTAGGGTCGCCTGGTGACAAACGGGAGCAAAAATAAATGCGAAGTTCAAAACAAATTTAAGGGTGCGTTCGCACCGGCCCTGTTTAGTCCGCTTTAATTGAAATCCAGTTCGTTTGCCCAGAAAGTCCGGTTTGTTTCGGAAGGTGTGAGTGTGCAATCGACCCAAAAAGCAAAACTCCGGCCCGCCTGAAAGCCTTGGTCTCAGTTCGGTTAAAGTGAACTCTGGCGCGGTTTGAATGCATGTCGGACCGGAGAGCGCTCCTAAAGCAGGAAGTGGACTATAGTGGAGGGCATTATGTGTGTAGGAAAAGGACAGATGGGATAGATCCACTATCATGTTGTTGTTGTTTTTTTTTCTCAGATGTCCAAATGGAAAAGTTAAAACAAAAATAAAGTAAAAAAACGAGTCGTGGTTTTAGATTTTTGAAATTTCCACAGTTCAAGTTTTAATCAGAGTTGGGCAGAGAACCCAAAGGTTTTACTCAAGTAAAAGTAAAAAGCTATTTGAAATCAAAGCTACTCAAATACAAAAAATGATGGGATAAGACAGACAAACATAAACTCATGTACACACTGTGATATTTTAAAGACTAACATTAAAAGATGCAAATCCTTACAGTGGACTCTCCACACTCGTTACCTACAGATGCACCTATTCACACATTTGTCTGTTGAACGTAACTCTAAATTATTTGCAAAAAACCCACTTTTTCACAGATTTTTGTGTACATCTTTAAAATGTGAAAGTGCTGCTTGACATGCTATTGGCTGTATCTCCGGATATCGAAGAGCTCCTGCAGTGATGCCAGGATGGTTTCCACCCAATGCATTAATCAAAAATAAGAAATTCAGGCAAAGGAAATACTTTTTCAACTATTAGTTTTTCTAAGTTAGAGTTTATTAATCTAATCCTTACACTGCGTAACGTACAGTATACTTGTTAGAGGATGGTAGAGATGACATGTGGTGTTAACTGAACCGTCACTTGATCTTCAAATGTCTCAGCAGGTTTAACATGCAGAAAACAGCATCAGAACCGCAAAAACCCGATGTCTGACTTCAGCATAAATTGCTTGCGTGTGTTTCTGTCTTCTGCATTTTTGGTTAAAATGTGTTTGTTATCTTTTTCTGATCAGTCCTAGCTTTTAGGGCTAACATTTTGAAAATATGGAAGATGTACTGAATATGTGGAGGATTCAACAGAGTTGCCAGATGAAGGGACAATCTTGGAGATGTTGGTGAAAACCTACGGGATGCTGTAATGTCTTTGTCAGGTCTTTTTTCTTTTTAACTTCATTTGGACTGTTTCAACTGAACTTGTGTCCTTTTTTTCTCGTCATTTCTACCAATGAATTAAAAGAAAACTGCGCCACACGTCGGGTCACTTCCGTACTTTTGTTAGTTTGAGCACGCGCTCCAAGAACTCCCTGTAGGGTATGTATTTGAGGGTCTGAAGCTGCATCTCCTGCTTCCTCTTCTTCAGCTCCTCACACTCCTCCTTCAGCCGCTGTATTTCCGCCTCCTTCTCCAACGCCTCCTTCATCTCCTTCTCAGCCATCAACCTGTCGGATTCCGTTTCTTCGTCCTGGAGCAGAATGACGGATTTACTCAGTGCCATAGACAATCGCGTAAACAATTTGTGCGTTTTTGGACATTTATGGAGACATAAGATCAGCATGAAACACACTCAGAAATTTAAGTAATGTAATCCAAAACCTAAAGCTGAAGATGTAGTTTGAAAAGTGATTTCTGGTGAGAAAAATTTAAGGACATCCCTACATTTATTCCCACTCATCATTTGAGGAAGGCTTGTTTCAAATTCAGACATTTAGTTTGGTGTGGTGCTGACTGTTGCGCACCAAAGGAAAGAGCTGTCAGTGCCGTTATAATGGGTTTAAAGAAGTCTCAAGGAACTTCAGGTAAGCCACTCCACTGTACAGAACATAGTCTACAAGTGGAGGAGATTCGATACAACCGCCAGCATGTCAAGGTCTGGTTCATCAAAGAGTAGGACACAAGAAAGGAATAAAGCCTAATGGCGTGTTCACGCCAATCGTCTACGTGAAGGCGCGTCAAGAGCTTGTCGTGGCATGTTTCGTGCGTTTAGCATGGAGCAGTCTGAAGCGTTTGGAGCGTTGGACGAGGCAAGCACATCCAACACCTTCGATAAATAGGCCAGCAATGGAAAACAAGAGCGAGAGCGATTTTGACACTTCTGACGCACCTCCACATAGACTTTGAATGTAAACCAGATGCGCCCGATGCACGAAACGCTAGGTGTACAGCAAAATGTCAAGCATCTGCATTCAAAGGGCACACGCGTCGAACTTGAAGCGTCAGATGCGTTTTTGACAAGCGTAACGCTTTTGGTGTGAACACACCATAAGAAAAAAATGAAATTAAGCCTGGGAAAATGAAAAGAAAAGTCATTTTTGTCTATTTTGGCTGTGTGTAGTTAGGCTATGCGCATGTCTCTTTTAGACAGTCCGTAGCCACGTGACTTCACCCCATCCAGACTTCACAAGAAGTGAAAGAGATGGTCGAGAAAACGGAAGAATTTTCAAATGTTGTTTGGCAACATTTTGTAGGACTGCCTGGCTGAAGTTTGGAGAACGCTGCCGTTACGTAGCGCTCGTCTCACGGCGCTACCCAACGCAGTCAGAGGTGGAATATAACAATACTCCATTTACTGTTTTTGAGGTGAACTGCTCAACATATCATGATATAGACTTTACGCCGTATCGCCGAGCCCAACCTGAAGGCCAAACTGAAGTCTGACAGATTGAGTCGAAGCTCCAATCTTCATCTCACAGAGGTGCTTTTGGGTGAATTGAAACAAGCCGTACAAACAGGAGACGCCTGTAAAAAAAATCCTATAGTTGAAAGTGAAGACTGGACTAACTATCCTCAAACAGATGTCTGGTGGATGGCAATAGGAAGTATCTTACAGAAATGACTGTAGTTAAAAAGGAAAATGACTAGTTTGTCAAGGGGGAGCATGTCCTATCTTTATTCCCCAGCTAGTAAACAAATGTTTGTTGAGATCTTTCTTTTCAGAGAAAAAACAGGATTAAACATTTATATGTGAGCACACTTTAATATAAAAATGAATATTTAGCAGTGTTCAATAATGTCTTACAGAATGTCAAACTTGAAAACTTGATAAACATGTTTGTGTGTGTGTGTGTGTGTGTGTGTATGTGTGTGTGTGATTTTTGGAAGTACCCGAAAAAACATTTCCAGCTTGAAGCGTTGCTCACGTGCTTCCTTTGCGATTTGCTTCAGCTCCTCATTACGGCGATGTAGATCAATCAAATACTGCCACAAAACAAACAAACAAAAAAACAACAAACAAACATTAACAAAACAGATATTCAGTTATAGTCATATGAGTCATACAATATGAGTTTTGACATGGCATACAATGAAAACATTATGATTCTAGATATAAAGAAGTAAACAAACAGAGCTGGATGTTTAAAAAATTAGGATTACATAAATGGAAAATGTTACATCATAAAAAATAAACAGTTCTAACTTATGCCTTGGTGGCTAAGATATCTAAGCCTAAGGCTAAGTTTAAACCAAATGTTTTGTCTGGCCTGAGACAGCATTAAAATCCATCCCACTGGAACGTTTCACAAAGCACCAACTGTGTTTTGCATAATCTCTGCTACAGCATAATTCTGCCCAGATTTGAGCTTCCTGTTGTGTTTTTAACATAAACCTCTCCTTGTGATCTATTTCAGCAATCAATTGAGCTGTGCAGGTGTTTTAAACTGAACCAACAAGAAAGGCGGTATAAGAGAGAGAGAGAGAGAGAGAGAGAGAGAGAAATTGCTTTTATTTATTTCTAAACATCTGGTCAAAGGTTTGAACAAATCTAGTCAAATCTGTCTCTCCTGCTTCATGGTCTTGTTAAGGTCGTGATCGAGGTCAGCGGTCTGCAACCGGCAGCTCCAAAGTCACTTGTGGGTCGTAATAACTCAAACATAATTACAAACACTATCTCTGTGTTTTTTGGGAAACCCTCTGCATCACATTCACTTTTTATTAGGTCACAAGCTGACTTTCAACATTTCAGAAATGTAGGATTCAAGGGAAATGCATCACATAAAACATTTTTTATCTAATTTTTCTGTCTTCTAAAATCTAAAAGCAGCAGTGAAAAAAACTTTTTATTGATTCAAGTAATACAAGAAAGGGCTGTGAGCAAATTTCATTTGGTAAGACACTGAAACGGGTTTTTGGATGGTAAAGGGTTTTGGTCCCTGGTTTAGTCGTCAAATCTGAAACCACACTAAAGGCGCTTTCGCACTGCACGGAACGGAACGGTTCCGAGCGTGTTCGCATTACAACTTGCGACCGGTTCCACCCGGCCCCATGGAACCACAAGAGCTGTGGTTCCAATCGTGCCGGCCAAGCGGTTCTGCTTAGAACCAGCAGCTGATTGGCCGCTGGTTGTTATGGAGTCAGACGTTGATTTTCCGTTGACAGCTGGCTCTCACTACTATATTTTGTAAAGAGTGCTCTTTGTAATATTTTTTATTAAATTGGCAGTTATCAACCAACCAACTCAAACCACATTGTTTAGTTTTAAAAATAATGACGTCCTGCACCGCTTCGATGGCGCCCTCAGTGCAATGCGAACATAACAGGGCTGGAACCGTTCCGTTCCGTACCGTACCGTTCCGTACCGTACAGTACCGTACAGTGCGAAAGCGCCTTAAGACAACAAAACTGTAAAAAAAAAAATGCTAATGTTTTGAGTTTTCGCAAACTAAATTATGAAAATCACAAACCGTGTTTTAGAAAATTTGAAGACGTGAAGTAGAATAACCAATTCTGTCTGATGTAGTGAACAAACAAAACAGACCGTCCCAAACCTGTTTCCGCTCATGGGCCTTCTGCTTGAGCTGCTCCCGATCTCTTTCCATCTGCCTCAGCTCCATCTGCGCTGCTATAAATTCTCGTCCAGTCATCGCGACTTTGACAGTCGGCTTAATCTTCCTGCAAACACAAACATAGAACAAACGTGTTGTCCACGACGGACCGGATCGGACCGGGTTCGGCTGAACTTCGCATGGGGTTCGGGGGAGGCGGGGAGGAGAACTTACGGACAAACCTTCCGGTCGCTGGTCATCTTGGAAAACATTTTTGCTCCGTTTCCCGTCGGCCTCCAGATGTTTTGTTTTGTTTTTTTGTTTTGTTTTGTTTTTTCCTGAATGCAATTCGCTTCTACAGTAAACTCTCGTCGTTTCTATGGTAACGGGTCGCTTTCTTTTACGGGCGCAAACTGACGTTTGTTTTGAAGGGAAACAGAGCGTTATGTATGGAAGCCTGAGAGTGCCATTTGTAGGTGTCTCAGCTTTCGGGATTAAATGTAATGTGACAAAGATTTAAGGCTACTGGAGAGTGAAAGAAAATAAAAATGTGGCCACTGAGGAGTATAATCCTACATTTCTGAATTAATTTTGCATAATTGCTAAATAAATAAATAAATACATAAATAAATAAAGATATTCTCTCGTGTGGAAAAGTTGTACATTTGCATTACTTTTTTTTTCATGATTAAGGGCAAGGGCGTAGGAACGAGTCTGTCATTGGGGGGGACGCATA
>NW_015113623.1:636912-638704 GCF_001443285.1 Poecilia latipinna | reverse complement strand
AATTAGCGGTGCATGGATATATCATTGATAAGTAAAGGGAAGACAGCAATAAGATGTTTTTATTTAGTTTTTTAATGAAATGTGCGTTTTGTGGGCTAAAGTTTGTATGTCTAAATAATTCAGTAAAGTAGAAGCGGTAGCTAATCTACCACAGCAATTATTTATTAATTAAACATTAAGCCTAAAACATACTACAACAGACTAAATGTTCTGTTCTGTGTGCAAAATTCTTGAATGTTTTTTGGTGTTAAATCCTAAAACATGAAGTGGCATTGTTGTCAGTTGCTATGGCAACGAATCTGCGTAGCTTAACGAATGCAGATCACTTTGTTGTGGATCATAGCACGAAATTAATACCTACATTTCTAGGTTTCACTGAGTTAACGCGGCTATGGATGACATGTAAAAGATTAGTCTTCTTGCCCCCCAGCATCATATGCTTGCACGAAATTTCCGTACGTCCAATAACATGCATGGTGTCTAAGTCATAAGTCAGTGCCTCACCAGCAGTGAACCTCACCGCACGTCACTGCAAGAGCTGTACCATGAACAAGACGCAAAAGTTAAACTATCTGCGAGCTGCTGGAACAATAAATGAGTTTTGTTGTGTGCCGCTGTGCCCAGTAATTAGCCGGTACCATCCAGTGCTATTCTCTGTGGTAAAACATAGGGTTTTGGCCAGGAGGTGTCAACATTGCTCTGGGTTCAAACAGCAGCAGAATAAGGAGTGGGGTCAGGCGGAACCTGTGAAAAAGAGTCGTCATCATCAGACCCTCAGGATATTGCTGTGAGCTGATAAGATAAGAAAAGATAAAATAAGATANGCGTTACGATGTTCTTTTCTAATTTAATGTTATTTCCTCTGGGCATCTGGATTTCAGTGACGTCCTGTCAGGGGGTGAGACCCCTGACAGCACGCCAGGGGCCTCACCTGTCATCACCTGCCTCCATGATGACAGGTGAGGCATCATGGAGGCATCTGATTCCCAACTGATTCCCAACTGATTCCCGCTCTTTCAATTTTCACTGCCGAAACAACAACTCTAATGCCATGCTGGCCTATTTTATCTTTTCCAAAACCATTGTTTAATTTTTTTTTTTTTATTATTGTGTTGTTTGGAGCCACCTCTGACAGGTGACAGAGCCTCACCTGTCATCATGGAAAAATAATAATAAAACAATTTATATTGCTATTTTCACCCTGTGGTTTGTACTATAAAGTATCTATTTTTTTTTTACTTAGCTTAACCAATTCTGATGATTTTTTTCTTCAAAATCGCTGGATTTTCGCATTTTCCCATTCAAATGCGAGCTAGCATGGAGCTAGCCATACAGTAAATAAGTAAAGTACAGCGATATATTTGTTTTCTCCTCTCTCTTCCGACGTCAACATCAAAGACTACATTTCTACACTTAAACAGTTTTCTACAGTGGATTTTCAATTGAAGCAGGAGATAATATCTAAAGGAAGACCAACACCGGAGCTGAAAGTTTTGCTTTGAGACAGTTTGATGATTCTTAAACGGAGTAGAAAAACTGAGGATAGACTTGGCTTTGGATGAACAGATATTTTTGTGCAGAATTAGCGGTGCATGGATTTCATTGATACATAAAGGTAAGACAGCAATAAGATGTTTTTTTAATAAAATGTGCGTTTTTTGGGCTACAGTTTGTACGTCTAAATAATTCAGTAAAGTAAAAGCGGTAGCTAATCTACCACAGCAATTATTTATTAATTAAACATTAAGCCTAAAACGTATTTCAACAACAGACTGAATGTTCTCTTCTGTAT
>NW_015113623.1:610576-633568 GCF_001443285.1 Poecilia latipinna | reverse complement strand
TCTAAGTCATAAGTCAGTGCCTCACCAGCAGTGAACCTCACCGCACGTCACTGCAAGAGCTGTACCATGAACAAGACGCAAAAGTTAAACTATCTGCGAGCTGCTGGAACAATAAATGAGTTTTGTTGTGTGCCGCTGTGCCCAGTAATTAGCCGGTACCATCCAGTGCTATTCTCTGTGGTAAAACATAGGGTTTTGGCCAGGAGGTGTCAACATTGCTCTGGGTTCAAACAGCAGCAGAATAAGGAGTGGGGTCAGGCGGAACCTGTGAAAAAGAGTCGTCATCATCAGACCCTCAGGATATTGCTGTGAGCTGATAAGATAAGAAAAGATAAAATAAGATAATATACTCCTTTATTAATCCCACAGTGGGGAAATTTACATTGTTAGAGCAGTACAAGGGGCAGAGCAGAACCAAGTACAAAACCAGACCCCAAAGGAAAAAGACCTGAGAACCTTGACATTTGATACAAAAATGATCCAAAGACAGAATCAGGTGTATGAAGGTATATGAAAAATAACGACAAAGACTTAAAAAGTTATCATAAGTGGAAAAGTTGTACGACGTTTATAGATGAATTTTGCAAAGCTCACAAAGTTGAAGAAAAATAAAAACTCTATTACAGTTTGGTAAATTGTAACGTAATATGAATTATTTTTATAATAAATAATACTGTCCTTTTAGCCATTTAAGTATTCTGATGACTTGTGTAATCACAGCTAAGCCCACATTTATTCATACCTCTGGTTTCTGATGAGTTGGTATCTTAAGAAAAGATCAAACGATTTCAAAGATTAATTAAAAAAAGTATTTTTATTGAGATTTTAATATCATAGTGTAGATAATTCAATTTGGTATTGTGGAAACTATACTGCTCAAAAAAAAATAAAGGGAACATTTCACTTTAATTTTGTGTGTGGCTCCAAATCCAGGCCTCCATTGGTTAATAAATTTGATTTCCATTGATGATTTTTGTGTGATTTTGTTGTCAGCACATTCAACTTTGTACAGAACAAAGTATGCAATTAGAATATTTCATTCATTCAGATCTAGGATGTGTTATTTGAGTGTTCCCTTTATTTTTTTGAGCAGTGTATATAGTTTTCTCAATTATATATAAAAAAGTTATTATAAGTATTGCAGTAATCAAACTCTTCACATAATTCCTTATCAGCTTTTTGTATGTTTCTTCTGGTATTTTGACGATTTTTGTGCCGTAACCTTAATCTTTAGCTTTAAAATAGCCATACATTAGATATTAATGAACCCTTCTCTGTGTCTTAATTAAGGAATCTTAATATGGGTTTTTGTTTTCCGTATTACAGTAATGTATCTCCAGTCAGACAGTACAGTGCCTCCAGACTTTGGGTCTGTTCTTTCAGGGCTACAAGCTGTGAGCGAGTCAGTTTAGTTACAGTCAGTTGACATGACCTGATGGCTGATCTCCTCCATCTCCATCTACATTACAGGTCACTAAGGACAGGAGACTGGAGCGCGGTCAACAAGCAACATCAAGTTTCTGTGCTGTTAGAGATCCAAGTGCAGTAATTAGCAAGCAGAAGGAAACCTGCTGTGTTTTTTATAAGTTTCAATGAAAAAATACATTGAGTTCATCTGTAAAAAAAATAAAAAGAAAGTGTTGATATTCAGCATTTAATTTCACTGACATATAATCAAAGTATCAGATTGTTATGGTCTGATGATGACAGCAGGAGAGGAATTTTAAAAAAAGGTACAATTCAACGAACAAACGTCTTACAGGCATCTGGAGTTCTGATTTGCTTTGTTTCTAAAGGTGACCTATTGAGTTCCTTTGACATGTTAGGATAGGTGTATATAAAATAGGTGCATTTTTTTGTGTGTATGCACAAAATCATTCTTAGATAATGAGATTTCAGTCTGATCAGTTCTTCACATCCTTTCAGAATGAGCTGTTTTAGGGCCTCTTGTCATTTTAAATCCAAGAAAGCCAGTGCTGACCACGCCTCCTAACTCGCGTGTAGCAAATGACTGTAAACAGGCACGCAATTATACAGCCCTACATCCATGAAAAGCAGAAGTGAAGCCTCCTGCACAACCAACAAGAATGCAGCAAGTTTTTTTCTGCCGCTTTAAGCAAAGGAAAATTCTTCATGGTTTTCAAAGTAAAAAAAACAACAAAAAAAAACAAGAAGAAATTGTTTTCAGACCAATTTCCTCGGACACCCCTAAATAAAATGCGGATGGATTCAGAAGTTGCCTAATGATAATGTAATTTTAAAATGGCCGTTCTGTGAAGGCCTCAGAGGTTCATTAGAAAACATTATTGGTTGATACGCAATCAAATGTCAAGAGAGACAGAATAGCATAACCTTAAAATAACAGAAGCAGACATAATTAAAGTTTTATTCAATTTTTTATAGCCTATCTGTTGCAGTCGAGCAATTCTGATTCTTCTTCTTCTTCTTCTTCTTCTTTGCTTCTTTCTCAAAGACATACTGAAGGGCCTTCAGGCACACAGAGATGATTACCCAGAGTGGAGAGGCAGGAAATGAGAGTGGCCCCATCAGGTCCTCTCAGGGAGCCTATTTATGTTGCTGTGAATCAGAAGACACCAGAAGGAACCCGCTGCAGTTCATAGCAGACGAGGCGCACAATATGTCAGCACATTTAACTTAGAGCATGTTTTTTTTTTAAAGCTCCAACCGGCATCACTGATTAGGGAATTAATGTAGCAGCTAATTATGATGGATATTTATTTGTTTCTTATATTTCAAGCTTATCTGACAAACAGTTTTTAATCAAATAATGTACACAAACGCGCAGAAAAGAAAATTCTGGACGCAAATCCTGTTTTACATGTTGAAGATGTTAAACGGGCGACCCCAAGTGGTGGAGTAAAAAGAAAAGAAAAGAAATAAACATCAAATACATATGGTAGATTAAATAAGCTGTACACATTGCCTTTTATCCTAGACCCAATCATGTGAATGTTCTTCACTGTGAACATGAACTTATCTTTTCATTCTGGGAAACATCTAAAAAAAAGGAATCTAAAAATAGGCCGAGGTTGGAGAGGAGAGGAGTCTGAGAATGATGAAATGAAGCTGAGCATCCATCTGTGCTCTCTGAAAGAAATGTCGGTGTGATTTTATTTTTAAATTTTTTTTTTATCTCTAGTCATGTGCACTTAGGCTCTGTTCACAGCTAACAAGTGGGCTCTTAGCACAAGACAACAAGCGTAGGCTGCAGGACAAGGCTGTTGTGTTTTTGTTTCTTCCATTAGGGTAACAGACTAGAAAACATTTCTGAGACTTTGAATGGACTCTCCCGCTTCGGAATGTGAAAAATATCAACTTCTTGATGTCATTTAAACTTGTAAGTTTATGACTCATGCCAAAAGTCCAGCTTAATCAATATAGAAATAAAAAAATAACCTAATTAATTTGTCATCTTATGAAATATTAACGTAGGTGTGTTACTGTTGTATCTGTTTAATTTGAGAAGGAAAGGAAATAATTTTTAGTCCCATTGTACTGAAGAAATGACCTGTTAAAGATTTCTTGTTGGGTTGCATGGCACCACTCACTTTCACAGTCAAAGAACAACTGGCTAGCTGTTAGCAACTAAAAACACAGAAGCTACTGTGTATTTCAGAACTTCTTGGTGGCACCAGAAGGCTTTTTCACAGCTTTTTTTTATGAATGTTTGATAATCTGTTGTTCAAAATCTGAAATGCATAAACTGAATATGAATTATGTAATTCTACTTTGAGCAGAGATTCTTGAAAATTCAGTTTGAGATTCTTGACACCTTCCAATTGTTTACATCACATGAGCTAAGTGCATCGCCACATCCCTGCTAAACAGGCTGATATTAATTACAGTAATACTTCCTGTGTCAGGCATATATTAACACAGAGTGGAGCCCCACTGAGTATCTCTGATTGAACGATACTATCATAGGAAGTAGACAGGAGTGTGCCATAGCGGTGAACAGGAGCCCCATGGGGGTTAGTGCTAAAGCTAAAGGTCTTTATTTAGACCCTCTCTGCACATCTTCCCCTCTTTTTACCATCAGCAGCAATTCAATCCACAGGGAGCTTCACCTTTAACTCTAGACAACCAATTGCCTGGACAGGGTATACCAGGCTTTTGCTGATTTAAAAGGTGCAGCGGTTTTTTTGTTTTAAATCATGTGAGCTAATGTATGAGTGCAGACCCCAGCTGGCATGACCAAGTATTCCCTGGGAATCACAGAAGCGACATTCCCAAGAGATCCGAGGTTTTAGCCCTGGTGTTGTGTAATGAAGTTACTTTTCTATCTCCATCCATCCATCCGCAAGCTATTTGTCTCCCTTTGCCAGCGGGTTACATGGCAACAGTCTCCATATGGTAATTAATAGGTTCTACTTGCAGAACCCTTCAGTCTGATGTGGGTCTGGTGCATCAGTAACAACCTTCACTGTTTATTCGGTCCAATGGGACAGACTGAGAGAAGCTCATGTTTAGGCTTCAACAGACTCCAGTTTTACGCTTCAGATTCTATAACTTACTAAATCAAGTTATCAACAGAACCCTTGATTACATAACTTGGCTAGAAGGCGCAGGGATTTAACTCACTGGAAGGAATTAGTTTAATTAAAATCATAGTCTTTCCACTGTGGTAAGCTGCACCCATCCCGTCCAAACGGCATGTGACCGGGATTACAGCGAGGGGCTCAGTTTGTACTGACATGTCCTGAATCAGCCACGGCGTTCTGACATCTGATCACACAGTACGGCTCTCCGGTTTGATGTTACAGCTATCTGTAGACGGCTCATTCAGAGAGTTGGGTTTGAATCTGCGTTCTACCCATGTGTTTAAAAAAATTGATGTTTTTATGCATTGAGTACTGTTCATCCCTAATTCCTCAATGCTGTTATTTTTATACACTGACCTGCAAAATTACTGTCATCTCTGTACTTTTTTGTTTTTGAAGAAAAAGAAATGCAGTGTATTTTCCTGAGATTGTAGTCCATGAATGGACTACCACATGAATGATATAGAATTGTGATGGAAAATGATGCATAATTTGCATAATGCTTCATTGCATAATTTAATAATTAATTTTATAGCAAAATCAAGTAGCTATGTTAATTTCAGTAGTTAAAAAATGACTTAAAAATTTTTTACTTTGTAATTTAACAATTGGGACTCTGTCTCTTTAAGAAGCTCCTGCTCTTTTTGAAACACCGCCTACAGGAAGTCATCACTACATTGCTCCTCTATTGACCTTAGTTCCTACAACATAATTACACTTGCCAAAAGCTTTGCTTTGCATGCTGGTTACATGCAGAACCAACATGTAATTCCTATATGATAATATGAGTAATTATGTTATGAAATATTAAACACAGATCAAGTTGTCATAATATGTCAAGCATATTCCTGTCCATTTCAATGAGACTTTTTTTTCTGAATCTGTCCTGAATTGGTACATTGCTCCCAGATGAATCCATTAAATGTGTGAAGCAACGATCAACCAGTTTTCTGAAAGAGCTTAAAGATGCAGCTTATGAACCATCAACTGGTAAAATATATGGTGTCTGCAGACAGAGAACAAAGCAATGTTACATTTCTGACTATGGAAGGACAAAGATTTGAAATTGGTCAACAGTCAGAGAAAAGATGATGAAGAGGAGTGAGGAGACATGGGGCAGAACAGGCTGAGGATATAAAGTGATAAGACAATAGTTTGTGGCCCACAACAGGATTACTGAGGGACTTCCTCTAACGCTACTCCTTGTTCCTGAACCTATTGTTGCATAGATCTTCTCATAGGTGCAGATGTGTGTGCATGAAGATATGTACCAAATTGGTGAAAGAAATCTGGTCCAATCAGCAGCGTCCTGAACTCAGGTGATACAAGGAATCCATCAGGTATCTGGCTGGTGAGGAAGGCAGAGGCAAAGCAGCATTTCAAAGGCAAACTGATCAAACTCATGGGAAAAGAACTGAGATTTATCAAGGACCACTGGTAAGCCTTTCACTGGACTCAGCTGAAAATATTAAAATTGTGAAAGAAATGCATGTCTAAAGTTACTGATGGAACTGATAAGATAAATTATTCAATTTAAACTAAATGTCTCTAAATGTGCTTAGAATTTTTGTGGTTGGTTTTCACCTCTTCATCGATGTAAATGAAAGGGTGAGTGAAATCCTGAAGTGTCAAGTGTTGAAAACCATGAAGTTATAAAACAATTGACATCCCCTAAAGACTTTTCCTCCACATTGAGATGGAAATGATAAAGTGATGTAAATCCTAAAACAATGCATGTCTAGTTTTTCTTAAGGAGATCACCTCATGTTCCCATTTCTACTCTAGTTTTGTTTTTTCTTGTCTTTTCGTTTTTTAAATGAAAGAGAAATTACAGTAAAATCATAAATGTTAATATTGCTCTGTCTCTTTCCACTGTTCTCTCAATAGTTTCACTTTACAACAGACTCCAGTTTTACTTTTAAAAACTTCCTCCATAGTTAATAACGGAATATTCCTGCACTGCTGTATTGACATGACTAATCGTTCAACACAGTGAAACATGGAGTTAAGATTTAATTTTGAGGATTTTGAGAAAGAAACTGTTTAATTTGTAGGCAGGTATTCCACTGTGTTTTGCTGTTTGTACGAATTGTTTTGAGAAATGCACCAAAATCGACTGAGGAAAAACTGTGATGCAGCGGAGTGAACAGAAAACGCATCAATCCCTCGGCAAGAACTTCAAGTTGAAGGTTTTCTGAAACATTAAGACTTCCTGTTGCGTTAATCATCACTCATGTGTTCTTACATAAATCAGCTGCAATTCTTCTGACAGTTTTTTTTCTCCAGAAGGGCCAAAAGGCTCCTTGGCCCAATAGTTGTTCATTTGTTGCTGCGATTAATCAATGAGCCATCTTGAATGAATAGCAAACCAGCAAGGAACCACTGAGTTTCTAACTGCAAAATAACCCTCCTCCCCCGCCCCAAAAAACAGTAGTCTTTTTGTTTCACAGAAATTGTTTTTTTTAATTGAATAATTTGAATTTCTTTCAATGAAAATCAAACGTCCAGTAGACATTTTGCTGGACAAAGGAAGACTTCTACAGAGGTCAAAGTTCTTTTTTCATTTTTTTTCTCTCATTCATCCATTTAAAAGAAGAAAAAAAAATCAAATGGTTTAATCATGAGCTTCTGTGCAGAAAATAGAGCTGAAATAAAAACGATTCAGACAAGAATATTGATTTTTAACTTACAGGTGAAATTTCATTTTAATACTCTGGTAAAAACAGATAAATATTTATTGCTGCTTTTTCTATCAAAAAAGAACCTTATATAAAAATAAGCAGGTTTAATCCTCCTGATAATGTTCATCGTAACATTATTTTGTTAAACCTTTAGATTTCATTAAAACCTTTATGTTTGCTTCCTCTTTAAGGGCTTATGGGAACAATATTAAAGCTGAAACAATTTTTTGAAAACAAAACAAAAACAAATTGATCCAGTGAAGAAGTTGTTGACTCTTCACTTTTATTACCTCTACAATTTAGTAATTGGGTGCAGAAATATCATACTTTAGTGTACACAACCTTCCCAGAAGGTAATGAGCATAATAAATAAATAGTAAAGGTTGGAAAAAGAATGCTTGTCAAACAACAAAAAATATCTATGTACAGCAGGGAAAATAAGTGAACATTTTCAGATTTTTCTTTGACTTTGCTGGCAGATGTTGGCAACAACCAGAATATCCACAGAAATCTAAATTTTAAAAAGTCAATAAATTATGTGTTACAAAGTGAAATGACACAGGGAACAAGAATTTAACACAGTACATGAAATTCATTAAAACCTCAGTAGAAAAGCTGTTAATAATAACTATGATCTAAGTTATGTGCTTTGCTCAGATTTGAGTTTTGACCCTTTCTTAACATAAACCATCTTTAAATTTTCAAATTTTTCCATAGACTTCCATAGATTGGTTGGTTGACTCGGACGTTCTAGCAGCATTATTGACAGGCACCGAGATCCCACTGGGCTGTGTGTTTGGTACCATCGCCTTGCTGAATTCATCTTTGGGTTTTTATCAAGAATATCTCAGCACATTTCTCCACAGTTGATGCTTCTTCTTCAGCAGTGGAGTCTTGCGCTGTGCGCAGTGGTGGTTGAGAGTATCATTTATGGATTTCATGAAACAAATGGAAATTGATCTGAAGCTCTCAGTGAATTGTCTGTGGCTCTTTGACAACTGTTTTCATAATTCTTTTCATTCCTCTGCCAACAATCTTGGAAGGTGCTTGGTCATGACCACTTTATGATGGAAACTGGATCTTTCCAATTCTACATGTTGACACCAATAATGTTCACTGGAACTATTGCCAATTTAGAAATGCAACCGTTTTCTCTTACTCATCAGGACATGTTAAGAAACCTTATCAGCCAACTATTTTAACTTTCTGTCCATTTTTGCTGTGTTTTCATTCATTCAGTACTCACAGTACTCAACATTCACTCATTCATACTCATGTCATCTCACTTTATTCCATATTATTACTTCATATATGGACATATTTGTTTTCATGATTTCCTACTTATGGATTGTATTGGTTGTTACCAACATCTAGTCTGAATCTCAAGTCAACATGTCGATTCTTATCCTGTGAAATGAATTCAATACTTATTTTGCCCAACTGTACATTTTTCTATTCTCTAACAAATTACTAAGAAATATTATCAGACATACCATTTAAATGACTATTAAGAAAATATTAGTCATTGTGACCAATGTAACAACCATTACATGGTTCTCCTTCTGTTTTCATATTTCACCACATTCCATTATCTCTCTTCTATAGATGTGTGTGAACATCAACAAAAATCAGTTCAGGTGAGATATTAGTATTATTATTAGTGATAAATTCTGATGTAACATCCAGTATGGGCTCTATTACACTTCCTATTGTCAGTGACAAAGAGAGACAATGTTGCTTTAAACTTGATTTTCTCTTTTCAATGATTTCTGTCAACAAGTGTCAGCCTAAATGGTTTTGGATGGTTGCTGTGGGAACAATCAGTTTTTAACTTAATTATAAGCAACACTTTGTTACTTTGGTATCAAATATATACAAAAACTAATAGTGATACAGGTACAGTTGAAATGAAAAAAAAAAAACATTTCCATTATATCCTTCAAAAACTTCTTTGGATTTATAAGTTTGTCGACAAAGAGGAAATCGTAACACATCTAATTAAATTGGCTGGAAAATGATGTGCTTCAGTGTTTATTGCTTCTATTTATGCCTCTCTATACTGACTCTGCTCTTTTTTCTTAGCTAAATATCTGTCTACAGTGTGATTTTAACCAATCAGATGAAGTTGGTCATTTGTTGCCTTTATGATTACAATCCTTTTTTCTAGCTAACGTTCACATCTCTCTTCTTTGTAACAGCCACTGTGTTCCCACCTTTTAACGAATCAAAACACATTAACTACCCATTAATATGTTTTGTTAATCACAACTGAATAATTTTTATCAACAGACATTTTCCATTTCCAGCTTAACTTCACTTTTGAATTTCCCATTTTCTTCATGTTGAAACATCTACTCATGGAAACTGACTTCACACCATTTTTCATTTACTACAGTGAATATTGATTAAAGCAATGTCATCACACAATTGTTTCACATACAGATTAGATTAGATGTTTATCCCCTGATTTGGGTAATATGCATAGATTCATTTTAAACAGAAAAATTGCAATTGTTTTTACAAAGTGGGGTTGTGTGGATTAATTGCGGGCAGTAAATGTTTTACCTGAAAATATCAGGAGATGTTCGAACAGAAGATACAAGCTAACAACTTCTTAGTGCAGTGCCCATTTCACAGGAGTTATCCAACATCTAACGCAACATAAGCTTAAAATATTCTTTGTGTTTTGAGGGAATGCTACATTTGATATTTTTACATCAAGGCAAATTCACATGATGCATTACAATTGATTGTACTTTGTCTATTTTCTCAATCGTCTTCTGTGTTACGACTTGATAAAATCTGCACATTTTAAAGACGGCTGGAATTTTGTTTTTAAATTTGGTGTTACAATGAAATAAATATTGCTCAGAAATTCTAAATAAACATTTCCCTGATCAAATTTATGTAAACTTTTACTTCAGTTTTATTTGTTAAAAAAACTGGTTCTTTCGATTGAGGAGATTAAAGGATATTTGCCTGAGCTAAATGTTAGTTACCAGCTGAAGGATGTTTTTATCAGCACACGGTCTGCTCTCAAAATCAATTTTGCTCTACTACTTTTTTTACTTTCAAAAAAAGTAAAAAATAAAATAAAATCTCATGCTAAAGTTATAATTTCTCAAAATACGTTGTATATCATTTGGATTTTGAATTTGAATTATTTTAGATTGTTAGCTTGATGAGATCTGACTGACGTTCATACACTGAGATCCCTGCTAAGATACTGATGTCTTGTAACTGCTCTGCACAACCGCATTTAAACAAAAATGCAAACTATTGCTTAAGTTTCATATGGAATATATATGAGTTTATGGATACCAGCCAAAATAAATTGACATGGTTGGTTACATGCTATACAAAAGTATGGTTGTAGTTTAGGTTGTTGTTCTTTGTCAGATTACAAAGAACAGCTTTTCATGGTTGACCTTCATCAGGATAAACCTGGATTGTTGCAGCATGTCCTTAAAGCATGTGAAATGTTACTTTTCACCACTTTTGCGTTTGTGGTTTTTAAGTTAAAACCATGCCACGAACAACTCGTATGAACTCCTCATAAGTGCTGTAGTAATTCATAAAGTGTTTGTGCTGTTTCATTTCAGTTGATCGTTACATTCTTCGTCAAACTAAAAGCACATTTAATGTTTCCTGCTCTCCTGTAAAAATTAGATTTTTGTGCCAGAATATAAAACAAAGCTACGAAATGATGTTTTACTTTTGTGACTGAATTCTTAATGTCTTCCTTTATGCTTGTCCAGCAAATTACAGCATTGCTAGACGAGCTGAAGAGAAGATCCAGAACATTACAACGGGTGGCCAAGAACACGTTCTACTTTTAAAGGTGCTTTTGAATCTGGTACTGGACACAAAACGACTTATTTAGGAAATGTATTTACACCTAAGATGTATCATAAGGTCCTGCCAAAAAACGTAGCATTCTTAACTCAAAATGACCGTGTGAAAAAACATTCAAGTTTTGGTGAAGGAAGGAGGTCTATCTTTTTCTTAATTGTAGATGTTACTTGCCATCGCCATCTACACATTTGCATTTCCAAAAAATCCCTTTTTAAGGGTTTTGTATTCGTTTTCAATTCTCTTACAATTCTTAGCTCTACCTATGGCACTTTGCATTGTTCTGCATTTTTATTCCATGGATAAAGTTAAAGGAATCTGATGCTTGGTCATTGAGTTAGCGTCAAATTTCCGACTCTCTACGATATGATCTTTGATCCAACGACCTGGTGGCCTGTAAACGTTCAAACTCGTGTCGGCTGTTCCTGTCCGGACTCAGATTTGCCAATGCTCTGCTCCCGCCGCCTAAGTCGTCCTCCTCCTCGTCACGGTTTAGGAAGGCCAGCTCGTTTTCATAGCAGAAGGTGTTGGAGCTGGGCATGAGGAACTTGTTCTCCACCATGTCCTTGGCACTGCAGCGAGGGGTGGACGGCACCTCGTACGTTTTGTGAAAGTGTGAATAATCCACCTTGTACAGGTTTTTTTCCTCAAACAGGACAGGTTCAAACCTGTGGCCCCAAAGAATCTCAGAGGCCAGGTAGGAGCTGCGAGCCTGCGTGGTCATGGCGGTTGCTTCGACCATTCCCTCTAGGATGACGATGATCTCAAAGTCTGCCGTCTCCAGGTCCTGCTTGCTGATTCCAAACAGAGGGCTCTCCTCGTCTATCTCATGGAGAATAGTGATGGGTGAAACCAAGAAGATCCTGTCTAAACCTTTGTCAAACCCTACATTAATGTCTATCTGGTCTAGTGGAATATACTCCCCCTCATCGGTTATCCGAGGTTTGATTAGCTGTGCTCTGACATGAGCTTCTACAATGTGACTCTTGCGAAGGTTTCCCACTCTCCACATAAGACACAGCTTTCCATCCCGCATGGCAATGACTGCGTTGTGGCTAAACAAGAGTGTCTGCGCTCGCTTCTTAGGCCTCGCCATTTTAGCCATGATGGCGCCTATCATGAAGCAGTCAATGATGCAGCCAACTATCGACTGGAAGACGACCATGAAGACAGCCACTGGGCACTCCTCGGTCACGCAGCGGTAGCCATACCCTATTGTTGACTGTGTTTCAATGGAGAACAAAAACGCAGCCACAAACCCGTTGACCTGCAGCACGCAGGGAGTGAAGTTGTCGTCTCCAGCTGGGTTGTCCAGATCCCCGTGCAGCAAAGCAATGACCCAAAAGGCCAACCCAAAGGCCAGCCAAGATATGACAAACACAAGAGTGAAGACTACCAGCATCCATCGCCAGCGGATGTCGACGCACGTGGTGAAGATGTCGGCCATGTAGCGCTGTGATTTGTCGTCCATGTTGGCAAACTGCACGTTGCACTGGCCATTCTTTTTCACAAAGCGGTTGCGGCACTTGCGGCGTGTGTGGATCTTGCCATTCCCAAAGCCATTCATGCCATGCATGGTAGTGAGGCGGAGGCCTTCTTCCTCTGACGAAACAATGCTGTAGCGGTTGATTCTTCCCACACTCATACTCCTTGACGTCGTCTCCAGCTGCCGGGCTTTTGTCAGACGGGCAGGCCTGGAGTCCAAGTGCGTGATCAAGGCCCCTCGCAGCTTGATCACTGGCTATGCTGCATTTTAGTGAGTCATTTAGGGGGCATAGTGGGAGCTCAGTGTATGAATCCAGTTCCTGTAGAGAGCGTCAAGAGAGAGTAGTGTGAGTAACATGATGGTCAGGTCATGTAAAACGGCACACCTGTTGGCAAATAATAAACAGTACAAGTTTTTTATCTCCTTAAATTACAGAACCACATATTTGCAAATAAGAGTTTTTTTCTGCAGGACTAGCATTGGCAACTGATTTGTCTGAGCCCGTGTCCTACATCTTAGGGTTTTTTTTGTTTTTTATGTATGTATGGAAACATGATAACTATTTTATAGATTTTCTTTGGCTGGTTAATCCAGAAGAAAACGGGAATGAAGCCCTAATGAGAAAAATTACACATCTAGCAGGAAGTGTTTGTGTGTAATTCCCAGTTCAGGGTCTTCAGTGTTAGAGCTCATCCAGTTACTGTGGTTACTATCCTCTTTTTCTCCTGCCCTCTTTAATCATCATGACATTAAATCCAATTAATGCTCCCAGAAGAGTCTTCCTGCCTTTTGATGTGAGCTAAACAAGAGCCGGGCTGGCCTCACACTGTCGCCACTTATGTCAAATTACCTTTCCTGTGTTTTTCTTTAGAATTATTAAGAAAGTTAGAAGTGACAGCTAATCAAAGGGATAGTTTGGGATTTTATAAATCATGTTCTGTTTGAGGCTTATAATTGGTTAGTATCTCTTGGATCCAGATGAGTCGGAAAGTGGAGGCAAACGGGGGCTAAGAACAAAGCGGGCTTTTACCGTTTAAAGACAACTTCAATCTCAAAAATGTAAAAAGATTTAGGAAGAAACTATTTCATAAACCTTGAAAACTTAATCAAATGGTAATTTACACAGAAGCTAAAAATGATGTAAACTGGAACTAGAGGTGACGGTGCACCACAACGGATCTTCCCAAAGTATTTTCATCTAGTAGTGACCTACAGCTGTACCTAAGTAGCTTTTTCAAGAATCCATGCAGTACTTAAGTATTTATTTTTCTGAAGTTTTACTCCCTACAACTGAACATAAATAACTGTCCTCTCTACTGACTGCATTCTCAAAATTAGCTTACTTCGATGTTTATCGATGATGACAAAGTTATAAGAAAAGAGGGAAGATGAATTGACTTGTCAAACAGAAAATATTAACCGCAACATGGACGACGACAGTAAACTGGGAACCATTATACACAATGTTAAGAAAATAACTTTAAAATATGCTAGTTGTAAAAACTTGCGACAGACTGGCGACCTGTCCAGGGTGTACCCTGCCTCTCGCCCGGGACGTTAGCTAGAGATAGGCACCAGCACCCCTCTTGACCCCACTAAGGGACAACCATGGTTCAATTAGCGTGATATCTTAAGTACGATAGTTCTATTGAAACATATTACACTAAGTGGAATTAAAATAACTTAGCTTGTAGTTCTCTATAATTTAAAACACAGCTAGTCTCTCTGTGGACTGAGCAGGCATTCACAGGGGGTCATGGCTCTGTGTGTGAGTTTAACCCTTTGACCACTTTGATAAGATTCAACAGCTGGTGTAAAACAATCTGGTCCTGCCAACAGAGTAGAACTTCTTCTTGGGACAGGGTCATAAAAACATCTGTCTTCATTCAAAAGAAAATAACACTTCTTTGATCTTAAAAACAGGTTTTTACTGGAACATAGTCAACTAGATTTAAATTAACTTAGCTAAGGACACTCCCCTAAATTTGAATACAGCAGAGAAGGGAAACACACCCTCCCTTTAAAAATATAGGACCCAGAACCTTAACTTCAGATCGCTCCGGGGTTACCCGTGATGCTGTCCCCAGGGAACGGTGCGTCGGTGAAATGTTCCCCGTAAGTTTGTCTTGGTGTGGGGATGTCTGTGGAGTGAGGTAAATATTTGAATTGGATGCTGGTCTGTGATTTTATTGAGTTTTGTCAGTTTAATTAGTTGTTTGTCTAATAAATGTTGTTGTTTGGACTTGGGAAAAACGTTTGTCTTTATGACTGATACAATGACGACATCAAGGAATCCAGGCAGAAGAGAGAATAAAACAAGCCAAAAGATTTTAATTCTTCTTCTTCTGATTAAAATTAACAACAATGACAAAACATTCAGATTACCAGGCATTGCCCATCTGTAGCTGTGTTTTCTGCAGACCAAAAAACCAATTCTTGTAAGAACTTCTTTTTTTTTTTGTCAAATCAGAAAAAGAAACACTTTTAGGTAAACATACCTAAAAGAGAGGTCGTGAGCAAATGAGGACAACTTTTTCTTTTTAGATTTCTAAAGAATTATTTTGTATGTTTGAAGGTGAAAGTTATGTGTTTTTTTACATTTAACTTTTCTACTATAATTTAAAACTTGTACTTTATTTTACTTTCACGTAAGGAAAGAATGGTAAGCATTTTTTCACACAAAGTAGGCTCACCTATTATTTAAGTTCTTTTACTGAAGTAAAGACTGTGAATACTTTTGCCATCTCTTCCTAAAGGAAAGGTAAGGCAGTGAAAACATAAAATAAAAGAGGATTTGCTGAACTGTCAGATTATATAAAACAATATTTTTTCTTTACACCAGAAAATCATCAGTGGTGCACAGCCTGCTTTATTTTATGTGCTATTTCTTCATAAATAACCAACCAGGCAAATGGGACAGGAGTTCAAATGTTCATAAAATATTGTTAGCATTATGTTTTTTATGATTGGATTGGATTTCAAGGTGGTAAGAGTAGAAGGTCAATTTAAGTTTGCTCTTTCTCAGACTAACCATTAGCAGTGGACAACAAGAGAGCTGTCCACTGCAGATAAACTAAAGAGAGTTTAATAGTGGTGGAAAGTTAATAGTTGGGCAGTAGGAAGCTAAACTATAGTCTCTTGTGGAAGTGCAGATATTTAATATCCATAAACATTTTCCCTTTGAGAGGTTTTGAATTGAAAAGTCGGCTGAAATGATTAGCTAGACAAGCCAGCTAATAGCTGTTAGCATGTTGCCACACCCTGGATTTCTTCACTGTTTCATAACGTCACTGTAATGTAATATTTGGCTCCAACAGGTGAGGGAACTATTGCTGACAATAACATCACAGAACCTCAGATCAGAAAGTCAAAACGATCGATTTAAGCCACAATAATTCCCACAATAATTCAATACAAAATTCATGATGGCAGTTCGAGTGTAAGATTGTAATTGTTTTGCTGATTGAAGAGGCTCGACATACATAATGTATGCTGATGAAAAATAAGGACGGCGTGTCCTGGCTGTAGTTAAGGTCTTTCAGCAACATGCTGTGCAGTCATTACACATCTAACAGACAAGGTGTGTGAGATGTGTTAAAAACCTAAGTTTACCATTGTCCTCCGTTTACAATATTTATACTGTGGGACAACTGGGGGGGCGGGGATACTGGAACTCCTGTGGGATTTGTGTGTCTGCCACTTATCCATTGGTCACACAATTCCAGATGCTGCAGAGATGCAGACCGAAGGACTCTATTTATTTGACCTCATTCTGTAAAATTTGCAGTGTTATTAATCATGCAGTGAGGATGCACTGAAATAGGGTCCCCTTCCCTCGGTGCTTCCTACAAGAGTAAGGCAGATTTCTCACCAGTATCCTGGCCTTTAGCATCTGTGATTAAACACATTGCAGAAATCCTGACCAGGAACAAGCCGGTTACAGAGTTAGAACCCAATCTAACAATGTTCAGTGCTTTGCAGACATGTACGCCTTGAACTTTTTCCACATTCTAACCACAAACGTTATTATTTGGGGAGGCTATGTGACAGACGAATACAAACTAATATACACATGCATTTTGCATAAGGGCCAAAAAAATGTATGCCAAACACATTTTTATTTGCAAAATTTTGAAAATAAGGTATTTTGGTAATTTCACCCTACAAATGTGAACTACCTATATATATATAGCAAAGTAACAAAGTATATATATATACACACACACACACACACACACACACACACACACACACACAGTGTGTGAAATGTGTATATTAAACATGACTTTACAGAAGTTTGACTTTGTAATGTAACACCTTGAAATTGGGCCTCTGTTTCTTTAAAAGCTCCTGCTCTTTCTGAAACTCTGCCTTCAGGAAATCATCACAACATGGCTCCTCTATTAACCCTTTAACCTTTTTACCACCGGAAAACTGAGAAACAGCCCCTATGATGAAATATGACGGCTGCTAATTGCTTGTGGCTAGTCTGAAGGAACTGAGTGGGGGGGTCGCTGGTAGAAGGTAGAAACTTGCAAACTGCATCCTTGAAAGCAGCACTAGGTCCACCCAGATGTTTTGCACATCTGAATGGTTGCCATGGGAGATTAAATGATTTCTCAAACATGCATGAAAGAATCAAAGCAACACTCCAGGTCTGTATTTGATGAGAGAATCACATTATAACATGATGTAAAGCTCAAAAAGTTTACTTTACATAATACCATCCCTTTAAGGAAATGAATACTTTTGAAAGGCACTGCATGTCCCAAAGAGTCTGGACAAAAAATGAGCAGTGGGGATGATTTTGGTACATCTCTTATATCATTGCCTCTGTCAGGCACGAGATAACCTTATCAAAGCTCTGAGTGCTGAGCCCTGGGGTCAAGAAGTTTACCTCCTGGGAGGTGGATTGAAGTCCCCCTGGGCGCAGACAGCTCTCATTGTTTTGCATCATCCGCTCTGTGTGTCTGCCTGTCTGATTTGGACCCCAAAGACCCAACAGTTCACTCATGTGCGCTCCCAAATCCCGAGTGCCTTGCAGTCTGCCACACACACTACAGCTTTATGTGTGTGCTCCCTCACATGGAAGCTCTGCTGATCTGCGGCCGGATCTCCACGTTCCGTCCCTCGGGGTCAAACGCACGCCCTCCACAGGGAAGCGTACTGTAGCCAGTGCTGCTATTTTTGCATTTTTGACGACGTAGCTCATCAAAGCAACAGCTGTCGGTGCTAAAAATAGGGTTCGTTTTGCTCAATTCATTACACCCTGAAACACACGTTGGACCTTTTTTTTTTCTCCTTATACAAATGTAACAGCTGGGAAGGTTTGTATTTTACAGACAACTTCAACAACTCTGTTATGTAACTGAAACTAATCAAGATCTCCAGCATTGTTGTGGCGTGTCGCACCAAAGCAGGCCCGACCTGAGCGGCTGGCCCAACCTGAGCGGCCCCGTACGGCACATAGCCTTACAGCCTCTACAGCCTCACAGTGTCAGGGGTGCAACTGGTTCGTTAAATGAAAGTAAAAACTTCTCCTGAGCCCTTGGAGTGATTGGATAAGAGCCTGAAAATCCTAAACTCTACCATGTAGACCACATTGTGCCTCAACAATTAGTGGCACTCCAGATAAAAATGTCCACAAAGCCCAAAGATTAGCTCTTTTTCTGTGAAACCAAAGTCCTTGTTTTCTTTAGCTTAACTTCAGCACTGCAGATGGCGGCTAAATAATCCTTAACTTTCTCACAGTTCCGGATGTTCTGAATTTTTTAATTGTTGCCCTGACTGTAAATATGAGGAGACAAGTAGATTTTTTTCTTGTGACCTTTTCCTGACTAGTGAAGATCAACAAGGATCCAGCTTGCATGAATGCTATAAGTTGTTGTCTTTACCATTTTGAGTAGTGGCTAAGAGATAACATTGCTAATGTAAAGTTGCTAGTCACTCAGATCTACTTCAAATGGCAAAGTACCAAGGCAGCTGGACTTCTCTAGTTTATTGAAACAGGAGACGACCACATCCTACGACACCAAGCCATTTAGGACCGTTTTCAGATGACTGAAAATGTACCAAAATGCTTCAGCTGCACAGAATTGAATTAATGAGATAATGTGGCGCTGAAATAAGACAGTTTTTGTATCTTTTTGAACCAATAGCAGTTTTCAACTCATAAGGAGATCAGAAACACGACCTGAGAAATATGAACACCAAATTAGGATAAATCCTAAGTGAATTTACTGCAATAAATAAGTAACTGAAATAATAAACCAGTTATCAGTCATCTTAATAATAAAGCATTTTGGTGCAACAAAAGGTAAAAAAAAAACCTTTTTGAGCTCAATGACTTGATTCAGTTTAAATTAAATAAACTCACAGCCTCACGGTGTGTGTTCAAAACATTGCAATGCAAACAACAGAAATAAACAATTAAAAAGAAATAAACTAATGATAAACTGACATTTCATGTATATGAAGTGCAGAGTTGAACTGATCAGACCTGGTGCTGCTGCTGCTTGTTTCTGAGGTCTGACCTGCAGATTTGACCCCAAAAAACAAAAACAAAAAAAAAACAAACCCAAAAAGCTTTGGGTTCTTTGATAGATCGTTGCTGTGATTATCACAGAATCTATCAGCATTATAAGTTTATCTCCATTTATGTGCTGGCCCTGAATAACTACTTTTTAAAAATAAATAAAAATGAAAAAAGTTCATGTTGGTTCTGTTATAGATGATATAATTTTAATGAATTTACTGTAAATAAAATAATCACTTTTTTCACTCGTCTGGACCAATCAGTGGGACATTTCAAATTCCAAAGTATTCACACCCCTTGAACTTTTCCATCCATATTTTGTCACATTACAATTGCAAACAAATATATTTCATCGGACGTTAATGTGAAAGACCAACACAAAGTGGTGTACAACTGTGAAAGAGAAAGAATACATGATTCAAAACATTTGACTGAAAAGTGCGGTGTGCAAATGCATTCAGCCGCCTTTCCTCTGAGTGCAACAAGTTGCCTCCTGAAGTTGCCTGATGGCTGCAGGTAGAGTCCATCTGTGTAATCTAATCTCAGCAGTCCATACACATGCCAGAGAGAGCAATCTTAAATTTCTTCCAGAACTTTTTTTCTGATACTATTTTTCATGGGATTTAAAAGAAGAGGCCGACAGAATGCTGATAAATAACTTGATGCAATAGAAAAAAGTGGGAGGGAATGGAGAGAACAACCAAGTCTACTGGGAGAGAGGAGTCCATCTCAAGTAAGAAGCACAGGGAACTGAGCTGCTGAGGATCCGCCTCAACCCCCCTCATCCCCCAGAGACCTTTGTGAAGGAAGCTCAGAGGCTCAGGTGTCACTTTATTTTCCTATAGCTTACCATGTGGAACTCAGCCGGTCTCAAGTGACCTAAAAGCACTTCCTCATAATAGGTAACATAGCATCTTAAGACTGTAGAGATCCCGTCTGAATGCGTTAGATTTAATGAAATAATCAGGGTTACTAATTCTATAACTGCAGCTCACAAACATGATGAAACCCAACAGATTTTGGATGGCGACTGACCCTGCAGGCTCCCGTATCTAGGCCACTTCCTGTGCATTATTCAGGCTGCCCTTCAAAAAAAACCCAAAAAAAACATGCTAACTTACAGAAAACCAACAAAACTCCACAGAACTGATCCCCCCCGCTTCACTGTTATAATAAACGACTCGACCCGGCGCAGGCCCGACGTTTGCACCTGCAGCCGCTCCACCGCACACACACCTGCCGGTTCCCTCATCACAGCTTCTTCCCTGTGCCGTGTTGCGCTGTAGTGGTGCAGCTTGTTTTATTATTTGTACAACTTCACAAAGCCCGATTCACCCACATCACACCTTCGCTCTGTAATTTTCTAATTTTAAACAACACTGGTTAGTTAGAGCACACACACACAAGCTCCAGCCTGTTACTTAACACACCACAGCCACGATGAGTCTGTAAATAAAAAATAAAAAAAACGTTTTGAAGCTTTTTTTCCTTTTGGAAAATTACATATTCATGCTCGCATCTTGTCCTGGTGAGTAGGTGAATGAAATCAAAATAGTCTTAAGAAGACATGACCTGCAGATCTGCATTACATAACCTCCATCCTGCCTTTTTGTTTTTTTTTTTTGTACCTGCACGTCACTGATTGTTTTAAGCGAAAGCAGCACCTGAAGCAACACGTTCATCCATTAATACGTCTGCTTTCTATTCTCAGGCTCTTGCAGTTAATTCTTCAACTGCAAGTTATTTTATTTTCTTAAATATGAAAATGGAATTGATTATATAGGGTTTCTGTTTTAGAATAATAATTTTGTGATTCAATTTTTTTTAATATTTCAAACCTAAAAAGATTACATTAACCAATCTAAATCGTTGCAATTTCGACATTTTGACAATGTGTTCAAATTGAAAAGAGAGGAACTCAGAGTATGTATTTGCATAAAGATAATAAATAAAATGTCATATTAAAATGCAGAAATGAGACCTATGCAATTGTTTAGGTTGCAAACTAATCTGATTTCTGAAGTTTTTCCTGCCACTTTAATTTTTTATTTATTTATTTATTTAAGTTTTCATCCCCCTGACAAACTAAATTGCTGAAATAAATGGATCTGGTTTGGTTTGCTGTCTTGATTTCAACTGGTAATTCTGACCCGTTTGGGAACAGATCTTTTTAAAAACATCCAGTAAGATTTTAGTATTTACTGTGAAACTACTGAGGATGCGTTCCACTAGGATGCACCTCCACTGCTCCAAACAGTGACAGACGTCAACGTGACAGATGGGCTGAAAGTTTGCGGTAAACTTCCTCGTCTTACCTCTATCCCCACCTGTCTGAAATGGAGGCTCCAGAATCGTGGGGCGCTGCGTCCTCTCCCAGTGCTCCCATTAACCAAACTGAGGCATTCTGCGCGTCTGCAGCTGCAGCTTCTCCTCCTTCGTCTACTCAAAAACCGTAGAGGGCCGCTCCGTCATCCTCTGCACCTTTGGGTCTCATCATCCTTTTCCAGTGCAGACGAAATGTAGTTGCCACACTTGAACCTCTGGGCCACTCGCTCTCTGCCTGGACCTGCAAAGTGGGGTGCAAAGCTTTTTAAAACAGAGCTATCCAAAAGACAATTCGGGTTTTTGTATCTCCATCCTTGAGGCTGTCGTTTCAGCAGGTCCTTCTTACTTTTAATCCTTTACTCTGTCCTTTTTTTTTTTTTTAATCTTAAAAACCAGTAAATGTCCCCCAACTGCTCTCTCTATCACTCTTTAGCAATCTGATCTAGCTGGACGGCTGTTCCCTCTCTCCTCTCTCTCTCTCTCTTCCTGCTTCATGTGGCATCACAGCCGCCCTCCTCTTTCTCTCCCTCCCTCTCCCTCTATCTTCCACTCGGTGTCTCTCCATCCCTCCCTTCCTCCCTCCCTCCCACATCATGGCACTACCAGTTGACAGCAACTTGATGCACAGACTCATCATTCAGAAAACACCAGCAGACCATCAGAGCACCATCCGCGTTTCGTGAAAAGTAGGTGAAGCATCCTCGTGAAGAATAGGAGCTTTATGTTGATGTTGCACACAAAAAAGGACGGCTGAGTCACTGCACATCTCATCTAGTGCATGTCTGTAGAGCCCTGCAAAAGTGGGCTGTGTATCTATGCTCTTGTACTGCTGAACAGTCAAGTGCAACAGTTGTTTCCAGAAGTCACTTAATTGATCAGTTGTTAGAATAATTATTAGTACAACTGTACAGAGCTTTCAACATTTTTACAACATTTACTAATTAAAGGACATTTGGACGAAACTGGACTGGATTTTACTCATGGACTTGCTGTTGGACACTAAAGTGTCCATAATTGTCCACAAAAGCAATAGTTTTTACAAGCCATTCCACTGTTGAGGTGATGCGTCAGAAAAAGATTTCTGTGCCTTAAAGAAACTGTGATCCATATGAAATATCTGTTTATTGCAGGTTTTGTGCTCTTTAGAATCGTCTAATGCAAAAAAAAAAAAGGCTTCACTATGCTAACTTTGTGTTTTCACACAGAACAAATGTGCTTTATGTAATTTTTTCAGTGCATAATGACCCACAATAAGTGTAAGGTTATTAAATTTGGAGATAGGGCAAACAAAATTACTCTTTTTTTTATTATGTGTGGCTAGCAGCTAGCTGTTAGCCACTAAAGGTATTCTCGCTGCCATTACGAATATTTACATTGCTTGTCACTCTGTCGCCATTGTTTTTTTGTTTGTTTGTTTGTTTTCCATCAAGTTTTCATTTAAAATGGTGCTAGACAAACCATGTAAAACCTGGCGCTGGCTTCTTCTTCTGTGCTTTTGTTACCAAGCAGCGTCGGCCCAGACAGTCTTTAGAAACCGACTCCGTCAACGCA
>NW_015113623.1:602231-604607 GCF_001443285.1 Poecilia latipinna | reverse complement strand
CTTGTATATTGTGTGCTGGGCCGGCTGGAGTCAGAGCCGGCTAGCTTTACCGCGGTGTTCAACCGCTACTTTCTTTGTTACGTAAAAATAAGACTCCTAATTACAAAAGTTGAGTGTCAAGCTTAAAGCATTCCCCTTTATATTAGGCACTAATTTGCCCCATTTCACCAGAATGTCATGGTGAGGAGCCTAATAGTGCTTCCAAAATGTCAAATTAGAAATTTTGTGGCATTTTCATCTCAATAATTTACACACACACAAAAACGTTGTGTAGCAGTTTAAGATTTGCCAGATTTTGTGTTCCACTGTTTCTTCACTTTTATACTCTAGCGAATTGTTCAGGTTAGGAGTCATTGCTGCATAAGATTGGTATGTGGAAGTCAGCAGTAGGAACCCCCCCCATCCACCTCGCCCCTCCCCAACCAGCTAGATTCCCAATGAAAATAAAATTCCAAGTTAGGAAGTTGAAAGTTTGTTTCTGACAACAACCTTAAAATCTGACATGGCTGCCTTCCCCAAAACAAGTGGTGATAGTAACGCATTATTTTGAGTTTTATCACTTCATATGTCTTTAAATAAACTGACATGGACACTGACATCAGTCATACAGTAAAAATAACACTGCATATATGACTTATATATAAGCATTAAAATAATGTTATTTTACTACCAATAGAAGTTAAAGTTTTAACTGTAAAAAAAAAAAAAGCCTGGGAAATTCCACAGGCTAGAAACATCTTCGAGTTGTTTGTACTGTTAACCCTTTTATTTTATTTTATTTTTTTTAACAAATAGCTCTTTATATATTCACTTAGAACATGTATTGTTTACCATGGATTTAATGAATTGAACTGAACTGAAATGCTGAAAATAATCTGTAAGAATGTTTCCACACAAGACAATGTTCAAAGAACATATTTGTGCTGACAGGCTGTTATGACACTTTTAGCCAAAGGTTGGTGAATTCAGTTCTACTTCCATTTTACACACTAGATAACCAAAGCTCTAGAGACATTCAGCAACTTCTGCAGCCGTCAAGGTGTTTATGGGTGGTGGCCGCATCATGGTTTTGAAAATGCTTTTCTTCAGCATGAACGGTAAAGCTTGTCAGAAGATAAATGAAGCTGAAGAGAAGACGAACCTAAAGGAAAACCTGGTATGAGCTGCAATGAGACAATGAGCCTAAATACCCAACCAGAGTTACCATATGGTGGAACAGTTTTCATATTAGAATGATCCAGTTAAAGTCTACTGAGAAGAAAAGGCTTGAAAACTCTTGAGAAAAAATGTCAGTATCCAGTCGGTGGAGACATCCTCCCATGAGGCTTGCAGCTATAACAGCAGCCAAATGTATTAAACTGAATCAGAGGATATAAATACAACAGTATGCCTCAAAACAACGTGAAATGTACTTTTCATGTCATTTGAAAGTAATTTAAATAGTGCAGTGTTGTTATTTATAAGGTGATTTTTTATTTTTACTTTTTGGATTCAGTGTGTGTGTGGGTCTCGTAAAACACTCTTATTGAAAAATTTGTATCTGCTGAGTTGTGTGACTAAACCTGAGTTGTACAGTTTGTCCTACATCCACTTATCCTGTCATTAACCCTGATGCAAAGTTAATGAAGGTTAGTCTGTCACATCAGTGTGAAAAAAATGGCCTTGTCTTTGTGGTGGAAGGCGAGATGTTCGGCTGCACAGCCGTAGCGTGACCGGGTCAACCCTTCACGTGTCTGTTTGACCTGTGTTAGCTCGTTACGCTAATGGCTAGTGGCTAATGGCTGCCGCTGCGTCTTATTGCAGATTTGTCAACAACATCTAATCTACCAAATTTGACCTGGTGATGTGTCTGTGTGTTCATGTGTATCTGATAGTTCCCTCCATGCTGGGACCCCCCGTGTTTTGATGAATTAGAGTTATTAACGCGTTGCCAATCGTGCATTAGCTCGCTTTTATGACAGGGTTTCAGTGCCATTGTGGATGGTAGAAAAGGAGCACATTCTTGCCAAAAAACTCTGACATTTTGAGATTAATTTCTGGATTTTTTTAGTACAAAAAAAAAAAGAAGAAAAAAGAGAAAAATTTGGAGCTCCAAAAGTCAAAAATTTGTGGGGGGAAAATTTTGCGATGGTCAGAAATTTTCTTAGAGAAAAAAAAGAGTTCAGAATTTCAAAATTTTGAAAATTTTTGACCTTTGAAACTAAGAACATTTCCAGAAGTCGAGGTCAGTTTTTTTTGACTTCTTTTTTTTCCTCCAGATTTTCAAATTTTGGAACTCAGACATTTTCACACACACACACACACACACACACACACACACACAAACACACACACACAAACACACACACACACCCACACACACACACACACACACTC
>NW_015113623.1:591781-598966 GCF_001443285.1 Poecilia latipinna | reverse complement strand
GAACCAAAACAACACCCACACACACACCACCCCCCACCCCCAACCCCACACCCCCCCACACACCCACCCACACACACACACACACACACACACACACACCCTGGGTAAAAAAAAAAGCTCAAGGAAAGTTACATTTGTTAAGACTGTTCAGGAACCCAAAGTGTAAATGTGCAAGCTGTTTGTTGTTCACCTGGCTCAGTGCCTCAGCGCTTAGCTGTGTCTCTTCACTGGAAGGAGACAAAGCCGGGGCTGTTCCTGTCACTCACATCATTAACTCTCAGTGCTCTGTTTGTTAGTCAGAACACTTGGAGTCAGGTTCTTATGGAGGTTTCCACCATCAAAAAGGACAGGGTAGCTTGTCACTCAGCAGCATTAAGCTAACTCAAACTCAAGGTAACGTGTCGCAGTAGCTTGTCCCCCCATCCCCTAATTTTGTCCCTTAGCTGTTCAGCATCTTCCACACAGAGCAGGGTTGATGTTTCCACGCCTAACTTGCTCCTATTGACTGGTTTCATGTTACAAATAGCTGTAATATAAATCCAGCTTGCATAAACACACCTTAAGATCAGAGTTCAGGTGAGAACAGAGAAATGAATCCTGCTGACTAAGCACATCCATGAAGACTCCATCATCAATTAGGAATATTTGCAATTTTAAATACAATGTAAATGTGTTAGAGAAAGTTAAAAAAGAGAGACCGACGAGTTAATATTCCTGATTAATTTACCACTGATCCAGTTTGTACTCTGACAGAGGTCAAGGTCGCCAGAGGAGGATACTGGACACTGAGCCGATTAATGTTTCACCCCCTGGGTGTTGATGAAAAGGCAGGCAGGAGCTGCAGAGGTGTGACCAAACACATCCATGGACAGTCGGCCGACAACCCAGGATTTTGTTACCAAATGAAACTACTGTGGAAAAGTAGAAGTTCAAGACTGAGGGACAGCACATTTATAGTACCTCAGAAAATTGCTCTTTCTTTCTGACGTTTATTAAATTGACTGGGCGGACTTGTTCACAAGTCATGTCACATCCTTTTTAGCATTCTGTGCCACAATGGCCCAGTCCAAATCTAAGCTAAAACCTGGACATAATCCATAGCTAATCCATAGCTATCTGACTTGGATTGAGCCGCTAAAGCTCTCAACCTTGATCTGCACCATTAATCATCCAGAAGCTTTAAGCTAACTTTAAAACAGTTTGAAATCTGCATATCTATTTCTCCCCACCTTACAATTAGGAGGTAAAAGTATTTAAGTCAAAGAATTCATCATGTGAAAATCTATGGAAAGTTCTTAAACTATACGATACGTACTTATGACCAGCAGGAAAGATGGAGCTAATTGGTTGGTTGGATGGATATGTGATAACATTCATCATATGTTACATTGAGCATCTAACAGTAAGTGGTATTTTAACATGTATGGTTCGATTATGAATTATTTATGGAAAGTTCATTTTATTTACATAGCAGATTTTCAGCGACAAGGCAGCTCAAAGTGCTTTATATGAGTTAGAAGGAAATACAAACAAAACAACAAACCAAAAGAAATTCAAGGAGGTAAAAGTGTAAAACTTGATTCCCCATGTTTAATAAGAACAAGTAGTCCAGAATTTATAAACTAGTAGGATTTTCTCTGGATTCTTGTTCTGATAAAACTAAATGTTTTCTCCATGTCTGATTCTTGTTCTGGGTTGTTGAGTAGATGGTAATTTTATGAATCAAATTCCAATTTAAACAATTATTAATCCACTTAGTATTCCTGAAAACAGTTTCATTTCAAACATTCATCATGAGACAGATTGTGACTCAGCAGCTGATTCCACATTCAGACGATATATACCAGTTTATTTCCACCTACATCTGAGCTCCGGAGTTATTCTTAAATCTGTACAGAATGAGCTCTCTTAAGAACACATGGCTGTGAAAACATATTTGCCCCCTTTCTCATTTCTTCTTTTTAGATTTCAAAATTTATTTATTTATTTATTTATTTATTGTTATTGTAACTGACTAACAGGGTTTATGGCACTTAAAGCCCCAACAGTTGTGCAAATTAGCAGTTAGTGCACTGACTTTGATAAACGTTCAAGGACTGATAGTAAGAGTGGAATATTTCCTCCAGAATAACGAATAACTGACTTAAAACAGATTCACAAACACAGTTTAAAGTTGTTAAATAACTATCAGATCAAGAAATCCTGCAGGAGTTGGTAGGATGTTAGTTCTTTAATCCTGGGAATGATCTTCAGGTGACAGAAGGCCGACTTGTGTTTATGTGTCTCTGAGGGTTCAGTCCGTCACTAAACCCAGACTTCAGGCCTGATTGCTGCTTTCCAGATGTAATAACTGAAGCTGCGTGCAGAATCTAGATTATTCTAGATTTTTATTCAGCTGAAGAACGTTGTGATGAATCCAAATGTTTATGTAACAGTGAAAATAAATTCAGTAAAGAGAACCAGAAGTTTCTGCTTATTTTGGTTGATTTTTGGTGTCTATTGTTGTTAACTATGACAGGAAACATAACGAATATTACACTAGAATAAAAACTAAATTAGACATATTAACTTCAATTTAAATCAAACATAATTTATACTGTAGGAATATTTATATTATGAATTTGTTATATTAGTTTATACAGTGACGGTGGAAGTCAAAATATAAAATTTATCAAATATATCTCCACTAAGCATAAACTGTGGCTTTGTGATTGTACTCTGGGTGAGTTATTTTTGTTTTATTTTTTATTTTTGGTACAAGATGCTATTACTACTCACTGGTTTCTTGCCACAGTAAACAACAACCAGCTGGACCTGAAAACACGAAGGCCTTTTCACAACTGCTTCAGTCAGTGGGAGTACAAGAATATCACATTTCTAATCCTGCCGAACAGAAGTGAAATCAGATCAAACGGCCGTTTCACTGGCTTATGTAACTGGGGCCACGGCTCTTCAGGTCCTCTGACCAATCTGAGGCATTGTTGTCAGACAAATAGTTACTGAGATGAAAGGTCAAGGGTCAAAGGAGACGTATTTATCAGAATCATGAAAAAGTTGTGATTTCTTGTTTCTTTTTTTCTTTTTTTTCTTTTTTTTGAGCACACTGCCCTACGCAACATTCAAAACGCCTTCGTAAAACATTTCAGGGTATTGTATCGGATCATTTTAGGAATAGAACAGAGAAACACACTAATGATATAAATATTTTCTGCTACACAACGTTTTCTTCCTGAGACATCTGACCGGTGAACAGACTGAATCTTCTCACATGGTTAGGAGTGACAGGTTCTGATTTGATCAGAGTTTTCCGGAGAAACGAACAAGATAAACTCATAGACTGACTTGGACCAAAGGAAATAAGCTACAGATATGAAAATGCCTTAACACCATGATATAAATCAATCAATACATCAATCAATCAGTCAAGTTTGTTTGTGTAGCACATTTCAGCATCATGGCAGTTCAAAGCTCTTTACATTGCGAAAACTAAAAACCATTATGAACACATCACACTTTTACATTATATTTTTGCCAAAAGCCATCGTCAAAATAATCAATGTTCATCATGCATTGGTCAATGTTGGTCAATTGTAAACAGGTGCTTTCAGCCTTGCTTTATAGGAACTCGGTGTTTCAACTGTTTTACAGTTTTCTGGAAGTTTTTCTCCAGAGTTGATGCTGAACCTGATTTTGTGTACAAAATCTGAAACACTGACAAAGTAGAACTAATCTGTTCGGAGGCAAATACTTTTCCAACCCCCCTCCCCCCTAAAACTCTGCCATTTTTTATCACCGCAAGTTAGGAACAGTGGATGTTCTTTGTGCGGCAAAACCTTTCCTTGATAGCTCTTGATTATGATGGAGAGAGATTGAGCTGTCAGCAGCAATAAGTCAACAGAGCTCCCATGCAGCGTCTCCCCGAGGCGAGTGCCATTGTAAAAGATGAAACGCCACCGTCACTATCACCAGAGAGATTATGAAAAGTTTATTCTTAGGACCCTCCTGATTAATGCAAATTACACCTTGCTGCTGAAACAAGCGTCAGGAGTGCAGTCCCGAGAACAAACGCAGGCCGCCGTTTCACCATGACTCCTGACATTCCCATCGTCGCTCATATTCAGATTCTCTAACTAAGCTGCACCCATCAGATTAACATAGAATGATACAAAATTTAAATTCAACAAGTGGCAAAACTAAAAGTACCCCGACTGGTGAGAGAACAATTCGAGGCAGTGATAATCAGAGCGTACAAGCGCTTCCTCTTCCCCCTGGTTCTAACATCTCCGCCAGCTCTTATTGGTTCTGAAAATAGTGAAAATGTGTTATAACTGTAGCCATGGAAGCAGCAGCGAGTCCCACTTAGCAGCGTCCCTGGGAAGCAAAGCCCTCCTCATTTAGACGCAGACATGCAAAGGATATCTAAGCAGCCACCTGTGATTATGCTGCCGTTACATAACAAGGGTTTACAGTCTGAATGCAACGTGTGAACCTTGTGATCCACTGTTCTCCCAGAGCTGAAGTCTCCCTTTATGCGGGGCCCGGCATGGTACCTGTTGCCGACGCAGACCGAGAGGCACCCGAAAAAGGAGCTCCATTAGTTGACGTCCCTCAGCCCAACACAATGGCCCGGTGATGATCGCACACAAGCGACTGCAAATCACCTCTCACAACTCTGAAATCAGAGCCTAGATGGTGGGGAGAGAAAAGAAAAAAAAAACAGAAAAGGAGCAGAGAAAGAGGAGAAAAAAAAAAGACACAGGGTTTCTGCACTGATGAATCATTAGTGATAAAGCTGGGGCTGAGCCAGTGAGGCTGGATTTAGAAACTTCTCACTCTTTCAGCCCCCTCCTTTACTAATTGTCATCTCTCTCTTTTTTTTTTTTTTTTTTTTTGCATTTGACTGATGACTGGATCACTGGAACGATATGAGAGAAGAGAAGCGGACTGCTGAGGATAATGTAACACTTTGTCTGTCAAGGGAAGCAGAAAGGAACTCAGCATCTCAGAGCCGCAGCCCGTCCGTCCAGCAGCAGAACCCTAGTGGTTTGTTCTCCTTCAGGACTAAGTGTGCAAAAGCTTAGCCACTGTAGACAGAAAGATAAAGGAATACTTTTCCGCAAAAAAAAAAAAAAATATGAGACCAATCTCAGAAATTTTCTAGTAAAAAAGAACATTTCCAAGCATGAAAAGTCAAAAATATTTGCAAGCAAAACAAAATCCTCGAAATTTGAGATGAATTTCAGAAATTTTCTAGAAAAAAAAGTGGCTATTTCTGAGTTTCCAAAGTCAAAAATTTTGGAATTTTGGAGCTCAGAAATTTCTCAAGTGTTTTCTAGAAAATGTATCGGAATGATCTCAATATTTCAGTGTGGACAAAGACTACACCTCTTGCTTAGGAGGAGTTGTCTGTTTTCCTTCGTAAATCATGCAAAAGTGCATGATGACATATTAGGGCCGTTATAGATAGAAAAAAAAATTCATTTGTAGAAATGAATGGAAGTCAATGGAAAGTCCCCACAAAGATAGCAACACAAACGTGTGTGTGTGTGTGTGTGTGCGTGTGCGTGTGTTGTTGTTGAAGAAGATTTTAGGTTTTAATATTTTAGGAAAATTCTCTGGCTCCATCTTCCTCTCACGGGCTGAAGTGAAACCACACAGAAAACAACAATGAGTGTTGACGTCACAGAATTACAGAGTTTAATCCAATGGAGGACAACGTATGAAATTACAACAGAAACTGCAGAACAACAGAGACATGCATTCATTTACCTGAGACAAATGGAAAAGAAGAAGAAAGAAAGAAAAGAAAGAAAAGGAACAACATGCAAAGACGTCTTTGGATAACTGCAAGAGCAAATCTAATTTGTTACTACTGTGTAGAAAGTTTTATAGTAAAGGCGTATTCTTGTCTTTTAATTTATTAAAATAAGGCGTATCTTTGCTCATCCAACCAGGAGATGTCTCTGACCCTCTCTAAAGTTAGAAACTTCCTGCAATTCGTTTCCAAGATTGAAGGCCATTTGTCCCCTTTGTCTAAACAAAGTGGAAGCAGAGACTCTACTGGCCTGGACTCCTGCTGTTTTACAACTTTTCACAGATCAGTGTGGAAACTGGAACTTCTCCTGATTGTTTCCCACACTGACAAAGGGCAGTTCAAAAAGATCTTAGCAAACGATCTGCTGTAACTACAGGTAACATAAAGGTCAAGAGGGCAGAATAAGTTATTAATCTGAAAACTATAATTAGGCTATTTCATTAAAACCAGCATATTCTAAATTTATTTTCTTAACAGTGTGTTTGTGAGCTAAAAGCCAGGTAGTTTATGTTGGCACATTACGAAAACACAAAATCTTACAAAGTATTTTTAGTCTAGTTTCTTGTGCAAATATTGTAATACAATGGAAATAAGACAAGACTAACTTAGAAGTAACTTTTCAGCAAGATATCAGAGCTTGTTGAATATTGATGAAAATGTACATGTTATGACATGTAATAATTGAAATAATCTGCCAGAGGAACTAATAGTTTTTCATCAATATTAAGGAATGACTGACTTAAAACAAGCTCCTATATCTTTCTGAAAAGTCACTTGCAAAAGAAAATATCAATATTTCTCATTGGAAACACCTCAATTGCTAATTTTTATTTTTATTTTTCAATATTAGCGGGATATTGGCAAAGTTTTCCGAACCTTTATAATGGAAATGCTGCTACTGAGTACAATTGTGATTTCCATGTGTGTTCCCTCATCTTCCTGTTCTTCTAACCTTGAAGGCGGAGCAGTGGCCATGGAACAGTTTCTATGCCTTTGACTTAGTTTCTAATAATGTGGCCAATCACTGAAGTGTGAACATGTGACTTCAGTGGAAGTGAGGAAAAGGGCAGAAAACAAGAACACATGGCGTCATGCTCCACAAGGCCACAAAGTAGAATGAACATGACGACCTCACCCAGAACTCTTCCTGAATTAAGAAAAAAAAAAAAAAAGATAATAAAAGCTGCTGTGTGTTTAACTGTGAAGCGCTCCATGTGCTCATGTTCACACCGGGATGTGAGGGCGGGCTCACATCTGCGCTTCAACTTGTCTCCGTGTTCTGAGTTTCTTTTACGATCGTATGATCAACACAGGAGAGTGTGTATGTGTGTGGGTTTGTTTGTAATACCTTGTGGGGACCATTTTTCTGA